>NC_071492.1:77500-132435 GCF_028500815.1 Rissa tridactyla | reverse complement strand
GGGGGGGGTCTTTGGCCCCTGTCCCGAGCTTTCTTTTCCCCTCGCAGCGTGGGCGGCCGCCGGTATTTCGAGTGCCAGCCCAAGTACGGCGCCTTCGTCAAGCCCCAGAGCGTCACTCCCGGGGACTTCCCCGAGGAGGACTACGGCCTTGACGACGAGCTGTGAGGGGACGCCGGGGGGGGGGACGGGGGTGGGGGGACACGGGACGGACGGGACACTGGGGACACCGGGGGCAAGGGGGGGGGAGGACACACGGGGGAGGAATGGGGGCACGGGGGAAGAACACAGCCTCAAATCGCTGTGTTTTCCCTTGGTTTGGGGCGTCCCCACTCCCGGGTCTGTCCGCTGTCCCCTGCAGCGCGCCCCAGCGCTGGTTTCACCCCAAAATGCCCCAAAATTCACTCCCCCCGCGACCCTCCCCGTCCCGTCCCTCCACCCCGCGTCCCAGCTGGGCTCGGGCGGGGGCGGGGCTTTCCGCCGGCCACGCCCCCTCTCCGCTGGCGGGGGCGTGGCACCCCGCGCTGGACACGCCCCTTTCCGCTGGAGGGGCGGGGCCTGTCTTGTGCTGCAGCCAATGGGCGGGCGCGCTGAGGAGGAGGCGGGGCCGGAAGCGGCGGCCGGGCGGGTGAGTGGCGCCGGGGCGACCTGGCAATAACGAGCCCGCGGTACCGCCCCCCCCCCGCCCCCATCGGTATCCCCCCCCCCCCGCCGCTAACCGAGCGCCGTTTCCTCCCTCCCCACAGCCGCAGCCACCGCCGCCCCTCCCCCCCGCACCGTCCCGGGGGCCGCCCGCCGTGTGTCCACCTCACCCTCCCGGGGAACACCGGCGGGTCGGCCCCGCTTCATAAAGTGGCGTTTTGAGGTGAAAAATGGTGTTTCGGCCATTTTTTTTTTCTCTCTCTGTTGTGTGCGCGAGTTCCGGGGTGAAGCGGGAGGTTTCCGGAAGTTGCTTCCCGACGCGCCCCGCGCCTAGCCAATAGAGACGCTTCTTCCGCGCCGCAGGGGGGCGGGGCGCTGCGCTCTGGCCAATGGCCGCTCGCCATTCCGCGCGCGAGGTGGGGCGGCGGCGACTGGCGCGCGGCTCCGCCAATGGGCGCGGAGGCCCGCGGTGAGCGGCGGGCGCGGCGGCCAATGGGGGCGGAGCGGCGGCGGCGGCGCCGGTCGGGAGGAGGCGCGCGGCGGCGGGGCCGCCATGGGCTGGTGGGGCGGCGCGGGGCGGGCGGCGGCGGCGGCGCTGCGGAGGCTGCGGGGGCCCCGGTACAGCCTGGGCCGGGCCCCGCCGCCCCCCGCCGCCTCCGATCTGGAGCGGGCGGACGCCTGGCTGCTGCGGAAGGCGCTGGAGGGCGGTGAGGGGCGGGGCCGCGGCGGGGGCGGGGGGCGGGAGCATGGCGGGAGGGTGGTCGGGGTCCCGGCCCCCGCCCCCCCCCCCGCCTGCCCGCCGCTGAGCTCCTCTCCCACCCATCCCCCAGGTCTCCTCTCCTGGTTCCGTAACGGGCTCCTGGCCACCGGCGTCGGCGTCATCTCCTACGTCCAGAGCGACACCGGCCGCGACGCCGCCTACGGTGAGGGGGGGGGACACCCGCTCTGGGGACGCTCTCCCTGCCCGGGGCACCCACCCGTCCCTGGGGACAGCCCCCCCCCCCCCCGCCCAGCCCCCTACCTGAACCCCAAAACCAACCAACCTCCCCCCAAATCCCCAGCACCCCCTCCGCCCCACCCCCACCCCCCCGGCTGCCCATTTTGGGGAGGTTTTGGGGCCATTTCTTCCATTTTAGGGTCGGTGTCCCTTTGGGGGCCCCTCATTTTGCCAGATTTTGCCCCGTTTTCCCATTCCTCGTCACAATAGCGAAAAAAAACCCCCGCCAGCCTTGGGGCGGGGGGCGGGAAATCCCTTCCCCCGCCGGAATATTCTAACGACAGGGGGTGGTTTTTTTTTGGGGGGGGAGTTCATTTTTCCTTTTTTTTTTTTTTTTTTCCAGGCTTTTTCATCCTGGGGGGCCTGTGCGTGTCCTACGGGGCGGGGTCGTACCTGGTAAACCTGGTGCTGCTGCGCCGGCCCATGATGCTGCCGGCGCCCACGGCCGCCGCCAACGCCGCCGCCGCCGCGCTGCTGGCCCTGCTCTGGCTCTGCGCCCTCTCCCTGTACGTCGGGCGCCTGGAGGTGGAGATCGTCCCCGAGGAACCCCCCGAGAAGTGACAGGCTGGGGGGGGGCCAGGGGGGGTCGGGGGGGGGCCCTTGTCATCATCTCCCCGCGCCCCCCCGGCGCACACTCGGTGATGGGGTGGGAAAATCCCTCCCCCTGGGGGAAGTTGGAACCGCTTCACGGAGGGGTAAGAAACCAACGGGGGGGGGGGCGTTAAACCCACCCGGGGAGGGTTAAACTCCCCCTAGGAGGATCAGACACCCCCCCAGGAGAATTTAACCCACCCTGGGGGCATTAACCTCCCCCCAGGAGGATCAGACCCTCCCCAGGGGAATTAAGCCCCCCCCCCTCAGGGGACATTAAACAACGCCCCCCAGGAGGATCAGGTCCCCCCCCAGGAGAATTAAGCCCCCCCCAGGGGCGATTAACCCCTCCCCCCCAAGGATTAAAAGCCCCCTGGGAGGTTTAACCTCCCCTAGGAAGATTAAATTCCACCCCCCGGAAAGATTAACTGCCCTTCCAGAAGATTAAAAGCCCCCGGGGAGGTTTAAATCCACCCCCCCCCCCTCAACAAGAGACTCAAATCCACCCCCCCAGGGGATTAACATCCTCCCAGGAATGTCAAACCCACCCCGGGGGGGGGATTAAGCCCCGCCAGGAGGATTAAAAACTCCCGAGGAGGATTAACACCCCCAGGAAGATTAAATCCCACCCCCGAGGATTACCCTCCCCTCCCACAGGATTAAGAGCCCCTTGGGAGGTTTAAATGCCCCCCCCCCGCCTCCCCGCCCTGGAATACTTAATCCCTGCCAGGACGCTTATTTCCCTCCCCTGGATGATTAAATTCCCTTCAAGAGGATTAAACTCCCCCAGGAATATTAAATAATCCCCTTTGGGAGGATTAAACACCCCCCCCCCAGGAGAATTAAAACCCCTTCAGGGGGATTAACACCACCAACCCCCACCCCCCATGGGATCGAAGACGCCCCGGAGGGGGGATTAAAATCCAGTTAATGCCCCCCCCGGGGTCGGGATTGCTCACTGCCCCTTCAGACGCCGTTTTTCTGTGCCGCCCCCCCCCCCCCCGCAGTTTTTGGCTGCTTTGTATTTATTCACTTGCCCTGGGGGGGTGGGGGGGGGGAGCTGCGCATCAGCACCCTCCTGGAGCGGATCCTGCCCCCACCGTGTTTGCACCCGCGTTCCTGCTACAAAAAAAACCCAAAAAAAACAAAAAAAAACGAAAAAAAGGGCGGTTTGGGGCAAAAAAAAGTTGTTTATTGGGACGCAAACGCTGGAAATGGGCGACTTCAGCCCCGGTTTTTTGCAGCCCCCCCCCCCCGCCCTGTGGTCGTGGGGGGGGATTGGGGCGGAGGAGACGGGCCGGGAAATAAAAAAAAAGGTGGAAAAAGCCCCGGTTTGTCCCCGCTTCCTTCGCGGGGGAAGAAAGAGGGAAGAAAACCCCAGCGGGTCGCAGCCGATTTGCTCCAGTTTCTGCCCAATAACCCCAACCCGGGGGCTGCGGAGGCCGGGCCGGCGTCGGCTCCAGTTCGCAGGGAGCGGTTCCCAGCAGCTTTCCCGTGTGCCGCCCGCTCCCGCTCCACCAAGCCCAGTTTGCGGCTGGTTCCCGGTTTTTGGCACCCCTGTGCCCACTCCCACGTCCCCATTCCCAGTTTGCGGCTGGTTCCCAGTCTGTGGCCAGTTCCCGGTTTGCGGCTGGTTCCCAGTTTGCGGCACCACCGTGCCCAGTCCCACATCCCCATTCCCAGTCTGCAGCCGGTTCCCGGTTTGCGGCTGGCTCCCAGTTTGCGGTGCCCTGTGCCCAGTCCCATGTCCCCATTCCCAGTTTGCGGCCGGTTCCCAGTTTGCGGCTGGTTCCCGGTTTTCGGCTGGTTCCCAGTTTTCAGCGCCCCCCCCCGTTCCCAGTCCCGCGTCCCCATTCCCAGTTTGCGGCTGGTTCCCAGTTTGCGGCTGGTTCCTGGTTTTTGGCACCCCCCGTTCCCAGTCCCGTGTCCCCGTTCCCAGTCCCGCGTCCCCATTCCCAGTTTGCAGCTGGTTCCCGGTTTTCGGCGCCCCCCGTTCCCAGTCCCGTGCCCCATTCCCAGTTTGCAGCTGGTTCCCGGTTTGCAGCTGGTTCCCGGTTTTTGGCACCCCTGTTCCCGGTCCCACGTCCCCATTCCCAGTTTGCGGCTGGTTCCCAGTTTTCAGCGCCCCCCGCTCCCAGTCCCACGCCCCCATTCCCAGTTTGCGGCTGGTTCCCAGTTTGCGGCTGGTTCCTGGTTTTTGGCACCCCTGTTCCCAGTCCCGTGTCCCCATTCCCAGTTTGCGGCTGGTTCCCAGTTTGCGGCTGGTTCCCGGTTTTTGGCACCCCCGTTCCCAGTCCCGTGTCCCCATTCCCAGTTTGCGGCTGGTTCCCAGTTTTGGCTGGTTCCCAGTTTTTGGCACCCCCCGTTCCCAGTCCCACGCCCGCATTCCCAGTTTGCAGCTGGTTCCCAGTTTGCGGCTGGTTCCCAGTTTTTGGCACCCCCGTTCCCAGTCCCGTGTCCCCATTCCCAGTTTGCGGCTGGTTCCCAGTTTTGGCTGGTTCCTGGTTTTTGGCACCCCCCGTTCCCAGTCCCACGCCCGCATTCCCAGTTTGCAGCTGGTTCCCAGTTTCGGCTGGTTCCCAGTTTTTGGCACCCCCGTTCCCAGTCCCGCGTCCCCATTCCCAGTTTGCGGCCGGTTCCCAGCCCTCGATGCCCCTTTTTCCAACTGCTTTCCCCCAGTTTTGCAGCTGGTTTCTCCCAGTCCCAATTTGCACCAGGGGACCCAGGGGTCCGGGACAACCCCCCCCGACACCCCCCCGACACCCCCAAAAACGCTGCAGCAACTCCCGAATTATTTTTTTTTTTCTCGTCTTCCTCTTTTTTTTTTTTTTCTTTTTTTTTTTTTTTCTTTTTAAATTCAGCAGTAAAAGGGCCCGGCCGGACCCCCCCGAGCGTTAAACATTTTTTTGTTTGTTTGTTTTTTTTTTGTTTTTCTCATGCACTAATCGCATCGGCCCTGGAAAATACCACAAATTGTTAAAAACGTCCTTAAAAGAAGCAGAAAAAAGGCAACGTCTATCACCAGAAACTACCGGGGGGGGGGGGAGGGTTGTTTTAGGCCCTAAAAATACAACGAACGAACCGTCAGCGCTGGCACCAACCCCCTGCGTCGGCTCCTTTGCCAGTGGGACCCCCCCCTGCCCCCCCCCCCCAAAAAAAAATTCAAATTTTATTTTATTTTTTTTGCAGAGGAACGGAGTAAAGATGGGGGTCAGGGTTGTTTTTTTTCTTTTTTGGGGTCGAGTGTTTTTTTTTTTTAACGTACAGCGGGGGGGGAAGAAAATCGCGCTTTTTTTTTTTTTAAATTATTTAAACAATAACTTACGGCCTTTTTTAAAAACTACTATTTTTTTTCTGATACCACATTCCTATAGCGTTGCAGTGTTACCCCCCCCACCCCAAAGAAAAAAGGGGGGGGGGGTGAAAAAAAAAAAATCCCCAAAATCAGGAGTTCTGTCCCAAAACCGTGCCGCGATGCTGCAGGCGAGCAGGAGGGGGGGGGGCCGCAGTGAGCAGGGAAATGCTTAAAATGTAGTGTTTTGCCCCATTTTTTTGGGGGGGGGGGGGAGGGGGGGAGCAGCGACGCATCTGTCTTCCCCTTGGCGTTTTGCCCAATTTTGCCTTTTCCCCCCTCCCCCCCCCCAGCACCAAAACCAAAAAAAACCCCAAAAAAAAACCCAAAAACCCACCCCCACAAAAGGCCCCTCTGGCTGCACCGAAAGGCACCAAACCCCCCCCCCAAAACCCCCCCCCGGTTCTTCATGGCAAAAAAAAAAAAACAAACCCCAAACCAAACCCCTCCCCCCAGAGGTTTTTTTTTGTGTGTTTTTGTTTTGTTTTTGTTTTTTGTGTTCCAGTTTTTTGGGTTTCTTTCTTCTTTGCCTTTTTTTTTTTTTTTTTGGCCAGTTTTATTACCCAAAAAAAAAAAAAAAAAAAAAAAAAAGAGAGAGAGAAAAAGGCGGCGGCCCCATATTTACACCAACACTTTTGTTTTAAAGCACGAGACTGGAGGAACTGGGGGGGGGGGGGGGGGGCGGGGAAAAGAAAAAAAGCCCTTTTTGGGGTATTTCTGTGGGCCGGAGGAGCCCCCTCGGGGTTGGGGAGGGGGGGTGGGGGGGGGGGAGTTGGGCTGTATTCATCATTTTGGGGGGGGGGGGGGGGGTGGGGGGGAGTTGGGGCGTCTTAAAGTGCGAAGAGACCCAGGAGGGGGGGGCGGGAGCCTTCCCCGTGCTCTCCCAGTGGTACCATGAAAATCCAGTTTAAAACCGCGCCGGTGCCGGGAGGATGGGGGGGGGGCGGGGGGGGGACGGGGTTGGGTGTGGGGGAAGGACCCAGCTGTCCGGGCACCCCCATCCCCCCAAAGCCGGAGATGGGGGGGGGTGAGGGTCTGAGCCCCCTTTCTTGGGGGACCCAGGCGTCCGGGCGCCCCCCCCCCCGCCCCCCCCCAATCCCCATCCCCGTCCCCAGGCGTCCTCGCCGCAGCCAAATTCCGGCTTTCCTTCCCCAAACCGAAACCCGTCGGCCCAACCCCAACATCAGCATCGGCTTTTCCGGAGAAAAACCCCAAATCCAGCCAAAAAGGGGGTGGGGGGGGGGGTGGGGGGGGGCAGCGGGCCTCACCCCTCCCCTCCGGTTAAGTGCTTAATGCCAAAATCCTGGGAGAGGGGTGGAAACACGGGGGGGGGGGTCCTGGCCAAAAGGCCGCGCCAGGCGCCCACCAAGGCTTGGAGGGGTGGGGGGGGGGGAAGGTGGGAGCCCCCAGGGAGGTCCTGGGGTTCACGGGACGACTCCCGGGGTGCGTCGGGCGGCGTTGGGAGGAGCCTGGGGTCTTCTCGGATGAGTCTTGGATGCACTGGGTGAGCCTGGGGACGTGTGGGACGAGCCTCGGGGCACAGCAGAGAAGCCTTGAGCCCCGCTGGACCACGTTGGACGAGCCTCGGGCCGTGATGGACCACGTTGGACGGGCCTCGGGCCACGCTGGACCACGTTGGATGAGCCTCGGGCCGTGATGGACCACGTTGGACGAGCCTCGGGCCACGCTGGACCACGTTGGATGAGCCTCGGGCCGTGATGGACCACGTTGGATGAGCCTCGGGCCGTGATGGACCACGTTGGACGAGCCTCGGGCCATGATGGACCACGTTGGATGAGCCTCGGGGCACACTGGACCACACTGGATGAGCCTCAGGGCACGTCAGACAAGCCTTGGGCTAAGCCGGACCACTTTGGCCGAGTCTTGACCTGCGCCGAACAAGCCCGGGGCTGTGCTGGACCACGCTGGATGAGCCTCAGGTCCCATCGGACGAGCACCAGTCCACGCCATATTGCACGGGGTGAGCTTCGGGCTGCACCGCAGCGCGTCGGGACGAGCCTGGGGCCACGCTGGACCACGCTGGGCGAGCCGGGGCTGTGCCGGATGAGCCTGTGGCCACGTGGGATGAGCTTCAGACGGCGCCCGGTCCTCTGGGATGCGAGGGGGTTGGGTGGCACCGGGGCCGAGCTGAAAAGTCCAGGGGCAGCCGGAGAACCGTCCAAATCTGCCGAGCGCTCGGCAGGCGGGTCCGCCTCCGCTCCATCCCGCTGGTGCCGGATCCGCTCTTCAACTCCCTGCCCCAAACCGAAAGGTGGGGAAAAAAAAATCCTCCTGGGCCCCCAAGTCCGGCCGCCCCGGCGCGCTTCCGCCGTGCCCAAGTCTGCGCCGGGGCAGGAGAGGGCGAGCCCAAGCCCGGCGCTCGCTTCCCCGTCTCTGCCGGGCACCCCAGACCAGACCAAGATTCGTGCGGGTTTTTTTTCCGGTTGGTTTTTGTTGTTTGTCGTCGTTGTCGGTTGGTTGTTGGTTGTTGGTTTTTTGTTTTTGTTTTTTTTCCTTTTTCGCAGCGCCGGTTCACAGCGTGTGCTGCTCCGTGTGGAGCTGGGCCGGGAGGAGCGGCGGCTGGACGGGCGACTGCGGCGATGGCGGCGGGGTCCGGGGCGGCGAGGGCTGAGCCGTGGCCGGCGTGGCGGGGAGGAAGGGGGCGCCGGGGGGAGCGGCGGATGGAGAGCCGGGAGCGGCGCTGGGGGGCTCGAGGATGGGCCGGTTGTAGAAAAAGAAGGGGCACTGCTGGATGAAGAGTTCGATGATTGTCTGGTAGGTGCGGGTGGCCGTCAGGGCGTCCATCGTGCTGAAGTCAGGTCTCATCAGGGTGGGCCAGAAGCAGATGGAGAGGTTCTCGCTGGTCATCAGGTTCACCCGGTGGTTGTGGCTGACCCTGCGGCGGGAGGGAGGGGACAAGGGGCCATCGCTGAGATGCCGTCGGGGACCCCGACGGCCGGCGTCCACACCACCCAGCTGCGGAAGTGACCCCCCCCGAGTTGGAGCACCGGAGAGGGTTCGGGGTGCTCCGGGGCCCTCCCCACCTCCTGGGAACCCCAACACCTACTTGTTCAAGTGCCCGATGACGTATTTGAAGACCTCGTAGTTCTCCTTGGGAAACTTCCTCAGCACCTCCTTCAGCGCGTGGAGCTTCTGCTCCCGGTCATTGATCTCTGCCAGGAGGGAAAGGGGAGTCAGGGGGCTGCCGCGGCAGAGAAACGCTGGCTTGGGGGAGCCCCCCCCTGCCGCAGGACCCCTCCCTTTTATCTTTCGGAAGCGGGGAGGGATTTTTGGACCGACTGCTCGAGCGGATCATCGGTCTTCCCGAAAATAAACCCGGGTGAAAACATCCCCCCCCACCCCGGGCTGCTCACGGGCACGGGATGGCGCCCGGCGGTGACGCCACGGCAGAGCATCTCCGACCAGAAACGGCCTCGGAGGGTGCCAATTAATAAGGAGATGGGCCCGCAAATGGGCTTTTACGGTACGGATTAACGAGACGCGCCTGCAAACGAGCTGGTGCCGTATGAATTAATAAAGAGATGGGCCCGGAGGAGGGTCGGGACCCCCCCCGGGGCGTACTCACTGTGGGCTTCCACCAGCTCCACCTGCATGGTGTAGGGGACCAGGGGCTCAGGCAGCTCGGAGAAGAAACTCTTCATGGCACCAGCCACGGTGTTGACGGTGAAATCCTTCTCCGCCAGGTCCAGCCCGTGATCTGCAAGGGGAGAAGCTCCGGGTTACACCCCCAGGGGGGCCGGGGGGTTCACCCTGAAGCAGAAAACCGCCTCCAGCCACCGACCCGAATCTCCGCCGGAGCGAGAAGCCAAACTCCGATTCCCAGCGGCCGAGGCAGCGGCACGAGGGGACGAAACCGGGGGCAGAAAAATGGATAAAACACCCAGAAAAACCCCGAGAGTCCCGGTGCCCGGGGTTATAAAAACAACGGGGGTTTGGCGTGTGGAACCACGCTTCCATCCTAAAAGCCGCTCTGGAGTTTTCGGGGCAGGAAAGGAGGAACGCGGGGGGCAGGCGTTACCCTGGTCGAACTGCCGCTGCAGGCTCTCCATCTCCGACTTGTTGCCGCTCACGCGATAGATGCCTTCGGTGCTCAGCCCTGGGGAGGACAAGGAGCAGGCGTCAGCGCAAGGCGAGCGTGGGGAGATGGAGGGGGGGGGGGGGGCGGGTGGCTTTGGGGGGAAAAAAACCAAAACCCAACCCCTATAAACCCTTGTTTATAGGCATTAAAACTCATACGTATCGTTCGCTGCCCAAAGCCCGGGGGCGAGGACTCCGCTCCTCCAGGAAATCCCAGCTTAATCCCAGCCCGCGATCTCCTCCCAGCAGGGAGGAGTTCGCCTCCCCCCCCCCCCCGCCCCGTTTATTATTTTTAACCTTTTTAAACCCAGCGCCCCACAGAGATTTTTTTCTTTTTTAATTCGAAACTGAAGAGTTTCGGTAAGTTCACGCCAAAGTCGAACCGACCCGCTTGAAGCTCCGCGCAGAATTTCTTGCCCCTGATTTATCTCTTTACCCCACACTCCGCCCCCCCCATCCTATTTTTTTTTTTTTTTTTTTTTTTTTAACACGGCTCCTCCAAACCTGGATTTCCGGTGATTTATCCCCAGGGTAGCGTTCAACTCGTGGCACCGCTTCATGCCAATTTTAAGCGTCAACGACAAACTCAAACGGCGGGGGCGCAGCCGTGACGCCGACGCCTCTTGCGCACCAAGGCACCTCCGCCCAAATAATATTCTTTTTTTTTTTGGTGCACGGAGCCGGGGGCGGGGGGGGGGGAAAGAAACGCAAACCCCGTCTCCCCGAAGAAAAATTGCCGCCGGGATTTTCCGGGTGGAAACCAGGGGGCAAAGCGGCACCGGGTGTTTCTTCGCGGATACGGCAGCGGCAGCGGCTTGCGTTTTGCCACCAGCCAAGAAACAAAAGACGCCGCAGGAAGGGGAAGCACCTGCACCGCGTCGCGCTGCCTCGTCTCCCCGCTACGGCTACCTGAAGCAAGAGCCTGACGGGGAGGGGGGCGGGAAAAAAGGCTTCGGGGAAAAAAAAAAATTAAGCCTGGAGCTTATTTCAGCATTAATTAGGGTTGCCGGAGGCTGGAAACTTCGCGCCGTGCCCGTCGACATCAACCGCCCGGAGGGAAAGGCGCGAGGCGGAGTCCCAAAAAACGCCTCCCACCTGGAGGCAGCCAGGGATCACCTGAATTATTTCAGCCCTTCGCCTCCGAGGCTGGGGAGGGAAGATGGAACGCCCGAGGCCGGCGGTTCTCTGGGCTCGCTCCCTTTGCCGGGTAATAAGAAAAGATCCAGAGACGATTTTTACACCTTCCCAGAAAAAAAAAGAAAACAAACCACGGGGACCCGAGCTCGCGAGGCCGAAGCTCGTCGTGCCCCGGCCTGCGACGAGACTTTCCCCCGCTGGCTCTTACCTGTTGCCTCGATGTACTCGATGCACCTCTCGATGAAGATGGGGATGGGTTTCTCCGGAGTCACGACGTTGGTCAAAGGCACCCCGAAATAGTTGCTTTCCCACGTCGTCTTCGTGATGGACGGCCGAGGCTTGGGCTTTGGTTTCTGCGGGAGGGATCAGAGCAGCGTCGAGGGGTTAGTTATCCCGATGCGTTATTATTTACCCCGAAACATGTTACATTACGTATTATTACCATTATATTATGAATAAGATGCTTAATCAAGCAGGCTGCCACTATTATTTATTCAAGTGAATTATTGTCATCAGGAATAACTTATTTCTTCGAGGGAGAGGTGGAGACGGCGGCTACGGACGGGGAAAACCGCTTCTTCTCCCTTCCCCGCCCTGGGACGTTAAACCCAACGAGCCAAGGGCTGAACGGCCAGGCCCGGGGGATGGCGGTCAGCGGAGTAAAGTCTAGTTGGAGGCTGGTGCAGGGCGGTGAACCCCGGGGGGGTCAATCCTGGGCCCAGTCCTGTCTAACGCCTTCGTCAACGATCCGGACGATGGGGCAGACGGGACCTCGGCAAGCTTGCGGCCGACACCAAAGCGGGAGGAGTGGCTGATACCCCAAGAGGGTCATCCTGCCGCCCAGAGGGACCTCAACGGGCCTCACGAAGTTCAACAAGAAGAGGGGCAAAGTCCTACCCCTGGGGAGGAACAACCCCAGGAACCAGCACAGCTGGGGGCTGCCTGGCTGGAAAGCGGCTTGGCAGAGAAGGACCTGAAAGTCTTGGTGGGCACCAAGTTGACCACGAGCCAGGGAGGTGCCGCAAAGGCGGCCAACAGCGTCCTGGGCTGCGTGAGAAGAGCATTGCCAGCAGGTGGAGGGAGACGATCCTTCTTCTCTGCCCAGTGCTGGTGAGGACGCGCCTGGAGTGCCGGGTCCAGTGGTGGCCTACGTGTCTCTACAACAGAGACACGAACACGGTGGAGACAAACCTGGTGGCATCGCAATACATGAAGGGGCTTATGAGATGGGGAGAGACTTTGACCAGGGTCTGCAGTGACAGGACAAGGGGTGACGGTTTCCAAGTGCCAGAGGGGAGGGTTTGGTTGGACGTAAGGAAGAGATGTTCTACGATGAGGGTGGTGAGACACTGGAGCAGGTTGTCCAGAGAAGCTGTGGATGCCCGATCATGGGAAGCGTCCAAGGCCAGGTTGGACGGGGCTTGGAGCAACCTGGTCTGGTGGGAGGTGTCCCTGCCCAGGGCAGGGGGTGGCACTGGGTGGCCTTTGAAGGTCCCTTCAACCCCAACCCTTCCGTGACTCTGTAGACAGTGCTTGGAGCAACCTCATCTAGTTGAAGACGTCCCCACCTACGGATCTTTGAAGGTTCCTTCCATCCATCCCAACCCATTCCATGATTCTATGATCAGGATTTTGGTGCTAAACTTCAAGGAACGCGTAAATAAGCCCCGCAACGTCACTGAAGCAAAGGTGGAAACCCAAACGCCCCTCCAGCCCAGGGGCACCTGCCACCGCACGCTATTCCCGTCGGCAAAATGAAGAGGAAACCGTGACCCACAAATAAATCCCCAAAATTAAGGGGGAGCAATTAAAATGCCGGGTGCCACTATTAAAGGAGCATCCGCTGCCCGGCCACGTCCCTCCGCTTCCCCTTGGAAAAGGGGACGTGCAACAACAACACGCTACGGGACCGAAACCTGAAAACGGGGGCTGGAAACCCAAAAAAGCCAGTTATAAACCCAAACCCGCCAGCTGGGACCCCGTCCCCAGCCCCAGTGCGTCTCCGGCCCCATCCTCCCGCTGCGCGGAGGAGGAATTCATTTCGCTCCTTCCTGCCCGGCAGACCCTGGCAGGCGGCTCTCCCTTTGTTTCCAGTGGAAATTAATAAGGCCTCTTAATTAGCCTGATTGGTTTTGCAGCAGCGGGAGGCTCCGAGCAGGACGTCCGGAGGTTGCCGCTGCCCCCCGCGGCCGGGAGCCCCCACTTCCCTTCCTCCTCCTGCCTCTCCTCTTCCTCCCACCCGCGCCCGAATGTCGGGGCACACGCGGCGTACGCGCCCCCGCAGACGGGTACATCGCAGCGCAGGCACGTACGTGCGTGTATACGCTGCGCGGGCGCACGCGTAGGGGCATAAGTGTAGAGCGCATGTCTATACGTGTGCGTGTAAGACAGGTGCGCACCATGTGTGCACGGCGCACACGTGCGTATCTGCACGTGTAACACGCCTGCATGCATACGTGCGCGTAAACACAGCGCGTGCCCGCGCGTCCGTGCGTGTACCCGCGTGAGCACGCACGTGCGCCTCCGTGTGCATGTGTACACACGGGGGGGGGGCGTTTGCACGCGCGCAAACACACGTGTGCAAGGCGTGTACGTATATACGCACGTACAAGGCTGTGGCCACAGCGCGGGCGCGTGACGTGCACACCCTGCTCCAGCTGAAGACGGCCCGTGTATAGGCCCGTGTGTGCGACGCACGTGGGCGACAGCCGTGGGTACGTGTGTTTAACATGCAGCAGGCGTGTATGTTTAACATCGGCGTGTGACGCACGCGTGCCTGTGTGTATGCCGCATGTATGATATATCTGCACGTATACGACATTTGCATCTGTGGACGTATACGCGCGTACGGTACATTTCTGTACTGGGGGGGGGTTGTGCGTGTCCCGCGGCAGTGCCGGGCGTTTCCGTTCCCACGGACCACGCGAGCACGACTTGGCTTCTCCATCGCCACCCACACGCCGGAGCCGAGACGGCCACCACGGCCCGGGGCGGGCAGAACGCCCACCGCCAGCCCAACAACGCGCTCCGGGCTCTGCGGTTTTGGCAGCCGACCGTCGGCTGTCCGCACACCGACCACCGGGCGCGAAGGCTGGCCTTTGGCACACCCTCCTTTGGCCAAGAAGTCCAAAGACGACTCAACCACGCAGCGCTTCGCACCGTTTTCGCTCGCTAGAGAGCGGATCCGACATCACGCCAGAGAGCAGCGGCGAATCCAGGTGGATTTAAGGCTGGTTTTGTAGCGGTGCGGCAGCGTGACGCCTCTAGAGAAGAGCCTCGAGAAGAGCCACCCAAGAGCGGCACAGACCACTTAGATGTTTCCTCAACTTCACAGCACCTTCTCCGGGCGAATACCTCGAGCTTCGCCCCGTTTCTTTAAATCACGCTACGCCGACAGTAGTGACCTCACTACGTTCATCCACGTTAAAGAGAATTTACGAGGCAGCTGGAGGCCGTGTTTCAAAGCACCCACATTTTGGGTTAACTGTACCTCGAAACGCCTAACTGCCGAGCACAAAACAAACTTTCTCCGAAGCTCATCGCGAGGACAAAGTCGTCAAGAGCTGAACGCCCACGGTAAAAATGACAGAGGTGATTTTGGCACGGGGACTGCAAGTTCACGCGGTCTGTGCCAGCGGCGAGTTAACGCAGAATTAAAAAAATAAAACGAAGAGATTCTGCACTCACTCTACTCCCCAGTCGAACAGTAAATACGTGAAAAACACACCGCGAACATGACGGCGAGGGCTCCCGCCCTCGTGCAGGCTTTACGCCTGGCCTTAGGTCCCGACCTCCACCCCGTGAATCCCACCAGAAAGCACCAGCCTACCTTCGTCGTCCTCCTCAGGCTGCGCAGGATGTTCCTCCTCCTCGGATCTTCCCCATCGGCCGTTTCGTAGGGGATAGCGGCGTTATCACCTTTATACCCTTGGGAAGTCTGGTCTTCCTCTTTCTTACGAATGGGTCCCAGCTCGTCATCGCTCCCAACGCTGAAGCTGGTTCGGTAGCTCGCAAACCTGCCCAGCCTCGTGCAGCGCGTCCGATAGAGCACAGGCTTGCTAACGACCGACACCTTGCGGCCCCGCTCCAGGGAGCTGGTGTCCATCTCGCTGTCCGAGCCGTTGCCGCTGCCGTTCGACTGGGTTTTGTTAATGTTTCGGATGGTGATGATCTTGCCCTGGGTGCTGTCGTGAGGCACGGAGTAAATGTTCTCCTCCTCGTTTCTGGGTTTGACCACGGCATCCATCGGCTCGGCGTAATCGGAAGGATCGAAGCAGTCGGCGGGCAACCAGCTACTAGAAGACACGGACTTCCTCTGCCCGTCCCGATGCCCCTGCTCCAAATACGACAGGTCCCCCTTCGTGATTTCATAATGCACAGGGGGCTTTGGTTTCACTGGAGGAGGTACTTTGTTGTTCAGCTTGCTTTCAAAAGTGCTCATGACAGAAATGAAAGACAAGCTGTCGTTCCCCTCCAGCTCCATGGAAAGCTTCGAGTGGTCTTTGGGCAGGGCGGGCATGGAGGTGTCCTCTCGGAAGGGGCTGTAGGTGGGGGGCTCGACGTCCTCCTCCGAGTCCTGCAGGTTGGAGTTGCAGAGAGGGGAGCCCGCTCGAGGCGAGTTGAACACCTCCTCCGTCGTGCTGCAGGCTTCGGCCACGTTGTCGTACATGTGGGTTGCTTCAATGATGTTTTTTTTCTCCACCACGTCCTTAAAAAACGAGTGGAAGATCTCCAGCTTGTGCTGTGGCTGGCTACAAGGTATCGTGGTGAACTTGCCGTCGATCTCCTGCGCGATCTCCTCGCCCTCGGTGAGCTGCTCTCTGCTCAAGTCGTTGTCCAGGATGTCTATGGAGCCGTCCGTGAGCGCCACGACCTGTATGGGGATGATATCCTGCACCTCGCAGAGAAAGGCACGTAGCATGGCCAGGGACGCCTTGCGTTTCGCTGAGTAAAAGACGATGTATCCGTGGACGAGCCGGCTTTTCCGAATGCTAAAGGAGGAATGGTAGGAAAGGAGGGAGAGCTCCATGCGCCTCTTGTGCGGCCCGATGGACAACTCGAGGAGGACGGAGCTGCTGCTGCCGCACTGCGAAGGTCTATAGGTCTGGGACTGCAGGATGGGTAAGAGGATGTCATCTGCGTTGAAGGGATCTCCACACATCAAGCACATGACGATCCGAAGGTCGACATCCGCCAGGTCTTTGATGCTGGAGGTCGAGCTGACGAGGTTTAAGTTGCGTTTCGAGTCCAGCAGCCCCTTCAAAACCTGGCTGATCTGCTTCTCGTTGATGTTACGGCCGTACCCAATGCCAGCAGACGCAGGGTCTAGAAAGACGCACTGCAGCTTGCTGGCGATCTGCTGTCCCTGCTGTATCAAGCTGTGTAGTGTCTCGCCGCTGGTGTCCCCCCTCTTGTTAACGAGGATGAGCGTCAGAGGAAGATGAACCAAGTGATTATCCCTCCTGCCGATGGTCGACTCTCTGCTCTTTTCGATACTTTCCACCACGTAGGACAGCGACTCCTTTGAGTTGTAAAGGCAGAGACAACCGTGAGGCTGAAAGGTGGGTGTCTGGAAAGAGTTAACGGGAAGCCGGACGTTGCCCTCGATCGGCCTCAGGGACAGCTCGTACATCTTACCTTCAATCACGTACTTGTCGTCGTTGGTGCAGAGCGCCCGGATCTCATTGGCCAGCTCGCGCGCCAAACCGTCCTTGCCGAGGATCACCAGATTGATCCTGTCGATGTTGGAGTCCGAAATCAAGTTCTTCTGGTTGCGTTCGGAGGGCCTGATGAAGCGGGAGCTGATCAGGTGCTCAATTTTAGAGTCTACGCAAACCGGGCAGCTGGGACACGTTTCCTTTGTTGGGTGGTACACGAAGTGGATGTGCTTCAAAATCAGGGCATCCCGCTCAGCCTGCAGCTTCTGCAGAGCTTTGAACCTTTGCTCTTCACCCAAGACATCCTGAATGACGCCCATTTTCTCCTTGCTGGGTTTCGCGTCGAGCTCCAGTTCGTAAAACAGCTCGGAGTACTCCAAGAGCAGCTCCTGAAACTCCTCCTTTGCCTTTTCTATAATCTGTTTTTGGTGCTTGCTGTAGATATCCATATAGATAGACTCCTCCAGCCACATGTAAAAATCCTCGTTCATAATGAAACTGCGCGCTTCCTCCCAGGGCTTCCCAGGTGTGATGAACGGGGAAGTCTCCAAGTTTTCTTTGAAAGCTCTTCTCATTTCTGCCCTTTTCCTCTCGTTCCTCAGCTTTTCTAAATGAGCTTCGTAAAGTTGCTCGGCGGGCTGGGTCTCCATCAGGTCGAAGGGAATGCGCTCATTCTCCATGTTGTCAATGTGGCTCGTAGCATCCCAGGGCGTCTCTTCCAGGACAATGAACCATTTCAGAAAGTCCGGCTTTGTCTCCAAGAGCTTCTCCACTTTCACGCGGCTCAGGTGATCTATTTCATCCAGGTCTGGGATGAGGGCTTCAAATGCTTGAGGAAGCATGGCGAGATACATCTTCCGCCGGCGCTCTATGTGCTCCTGCTTGAGGCGGTGGACGTGCTGCAGAAACAGCTTTTTGGCTTTCTGCGTTCCTTCCAGGTAGACGTAATCCTGATACTCTGGAGAGGACTGCATCTTGCGGTTCACGTTCGACCACGTCTCGTTGTGGTTTTTGACGATGCGGCTGACCAGCCACTCGTACTTGTCTTTAGCAGCAGCTATCTGTTGACTTTGCTGTTTCAAAGCTTCGAAGTAGGGGATGATTTTAGTCTTTCCCCGGCTTTTATCAATCAGCTGCACTAAGGTGCTGAAAGCCAAGTCAATGTTCACATTGGATCTAGCCGACGTCTCCACCACCTGGAGGTTCTTTTTGCTTAAGGCAAAAGTATGTGCATCCCTAATGTACCGCTCCACGCCTTCGTCGCACTTCGTCAGGACCACCACGATGGGCTTTTTTGTTTTTGCTAGTTGATTGTAAAGATTTGAAACGAATTTGAGCTGATCATCAAAGTTCCTGTTCATACCCCTGCTGACATCAATGCAGAGAAGAAAGCCATCCACCAGCAGCTTTCCATCCGGCATCTGTTTTTGTTCAAAGTCCTGTTCCAGCCCGAGCTGATCAGTGCAAAAGTACATGAGCTTTTCAGCCGACGCCAGTTTGGTCGCGGCAGCCCTCTTGATATAGGGCTGCAGGGCCGTGCTGCGGTGAGGCTGAAAGGTCTGGTCATCAATAAACTCCGTCTGCTCCACAACATGCATTTTACATTCGACGCAGTCCTCCAGGGAACGCACGACTTCCCCCCAGTAGAGGAAGTGGTCATTATTGACCACCCTCCCCCCAAAGTCACTGGTGCTGAGAACCGAAGTGTGGTCCAAGTGGAACTCATCCGCGCTGGGCCGTACAAACCGGTTGCAAAGGCATGATTTCCCAATGCCGCACTGCCCCTTCTCCTTCTCCGTCCCAGACAATCCCACCACGCTAATGTTATAGGTGGGAATGCGGACATCTTGCTTTCTTGCCATCATCATCGTCCACACATCCTGTCCCAGTCAACCGCTTCCGAGAGGATCAGTGTTGCCGGCACTCGCCGCGACTCGGGAGCTCGGTGGAAGGCGGGGTGACAGTTCTCAAGCCAGGCAGGGTGCCGGGGCAATGAAGTTCGTCGTTCCCATCCTTTACGTACCAGCGGCGCTTCAGTTCTTGCCGGTCCCTGTTGTCGGACGGCCGACGTCTCCCCCTAGGAGAAAAGAGAAACAGCCATCGGCATTTCAGCTCAGGAACCCCAAACGGACCCAATTCCGCCCCTACCATTTTATACGCCTTGCACTTGAACGCTGGCGCCAAGGCCAGGGAAATACCGGCGGCGGCGAAGAGGCACCCACCGCAGCATCCGGCCCGGCACGAACCGCAGCGGGCGCAGCTTCCCCATCGTCGCGGCAAGTGGCTTGTGAGCGCAAACCACAAGGCGACCGCATCGCCAAGGCAGATCAAGGTCAGGGTCTGCCCCTCTCCGGGCTGGGAGCAAGAAAAACGGGTCAGCAGCGGAGGGAAGAGACAGGGGGACCCCCGGCGGGGCCGGTGGGAGAGGGCTCCCTTCACGGGCGTTCCCAATTCAACCCTGAAAAGAGCAAGTGAAACAAACCCTCCTGTCCTTTCTTTGCCTTTGGACTGAAGATCAAGCATAGCGCAGGCTTAACACCCGGTACTGCGTCTACCGGGAGGATTACCCCTTCGCTCCTCGCAGGCAGACGGGAGTCTAATAGCATCGGAACAGTTCAAAAAAGAAAAAACGCTTTGAAGAGGCGCCCAACATGCCCCCAACATCAGCTGATAGAAGGAATTCCTCCCAGAGGGAGCAGCGCTCAAGGGAGAGGTGATCGTAATTTCTGCTCTTGAAACCACGAGGGCGCTGAGCCCCTGGCCCAGGTTGCCCAGAGAAGCTGTGGCTGCCCCATCCCTGGAGGGGTTCAAGGCCAGGTTGGAGGGGGCTTGGGGCAACCTGGTCTGGTGGGAGGTGTCCCTGCCCATGGATCTTTGAAGGTCCCTTTCAACCCAAACCTTTCTACAACTCTACGGATGGGGCTTTGAGCAACCTGATCTAGTGGAAGATGCTCCTGCCCATGGCAGGAGAGCTGGACTGGATGACCTTTGAAGGTCCCATCAAGCCAAAACCTTCTGCGATTCCATGAAACACGGCCGTTGAGATCATTTGCTTTACAATCCGACAGCGGAAGAGTTTTCGGCTTAAGGCAAAATCAAAATTAACTCGCGTGCAGATGACACCGTGGGTCGCTGGAACAACCCAAGGAGCACGGCCTTCCACAACGTCTCCTCCGCTTTGATGTCTGGATGGTGCAGTTCTACCAGTTCCCCAGTTGGGCTGAATCACACGACAGACAAAGGCTGCTGCAAACCTGCCATGCTGTCGGGCGCTTTGCTTTCAGAAACCTACCCTCGTGTTCGTTTGATCTCAAAAAAAAAACCAACCCCCTCGTTTCATCCCTCCACGAGGTCACCCACGTCAGCCGGGTCACCGGGTTACGCGATCCAAAGGCCATGAAGAAGTAGTGGGTGTTTGTGCTTAAATGCGAGGAGTTTGGGCATTTCAGGTCTGCAAACCCTTGGATCTTCCACAGACGCTTTATTTCCCGCGGGAACGTCCCTTATCGGCCACGCGTGTCACCCCTCAAGGTGAGACTCCTGCAGGTAAAAGGGCGTACCAGCCGCAGCACCGGTGCAATGTAAACTATGCTGCTGAGCCGCTGTCAAACCTTTAATTACTTCAAATAATTACTCATCGCTCAATTTGAAGGAACGCAGTTACTCCCCGGGAGGCTGGCTGGGGCTCAGGGCTGCTTGCACGGCTTCTGCTGCTGCTCTGCCAGGAACACCGCTCTTCCTCCCGCGTTTTTCCTCAATCCTTGCAGTTTCTCCCCATTTCGGAGGACGAGCCTGCACCCTGGCAAGACACCAGCGGGCCTGGCTTACCCTGGGCGCCGTTTTAACTGGTTTGTGTGACCGGCCCGACTGCCGCGGCAGCTGGGAACACAGCACAGGCACCAGGACACAGGGATTCCCTCTGGGTTGTCTGTTTTCTCACCACGTCTCGGTCGAGGAAAGTCTCCGAAATGGGTCGTTTGGATCTTTGCAAAGGTCGATTTAAGCTTTTAACCATCTGGGTCCGAAACGCTTAATCTCGTGCAACAGATGGGCTATCCTTGGTCAGACGGCACAACGAAGTGCCTTCCCGGCCGTGCCCGGCCATCTCGCGGACGTAAAATCACTTTCCCCAATTTTCTGCAAAAAATAAACCCCCCCTGGAGCTGCGGGGCTGCTGATTCCTGAGACCAAACCTGCAACAAGCGAAGGCAACGACGTACCGAGCATCCAACAAGGGGAAGGAAGGGCCGGCACGGAGGATCCTGCGCTGTTCCCCGCGTTAATCCTCAGCGCAAAGCAGGCAATTTATTAACGAATTGCAGGATGTCGCTTAGGCCGGGCGACAGCATCATCCAGTGAATTTCTGACGAATTTGAAGAAATTCAGGTTTTCTGTTCTCTTTGCGTGGTGGAGAAGCTGCCTTTTTCTCCTCCGTTGTCAAAACTCCAGGCGCATACAGCTGCAAAGCGTTTCCACGAACAGATTTTGGGAGCAAAAAGCGAATTCCAGCGGAGGCAGCTCCTTTGGCTTCGCACCGTCACTTTTAGTCCTGCTCGCAGTCGCTTGCACCAGTGTTTCCCACGCTGGCCAAAAGCAACAGACTGGGACATCCGAGTACACCGCGGGCGGGGTTTCCACACCAAAATTATAGAAATTAGGTGTGGATAGAGTAGTTAAAAAAAAAAATCACCGCGCATCCTATGCGACTCCTGAGAGTCATTCCCCCGGCTTCCTCCTGCGGGTCAGCTTCATACCTTTAAAATTCGGCATGAAGAAAAGATGCGAGGTTTCAGAAGCGCAGCGGCAGAAGAGCAGGTTTCGGGGGAGCGCTGGGACGTGCAGTGGGATCCGTCCTGGCTGGGCGCACGGGATCCTACCCATTTCCACCGTGTTTTTTCTGCTCGCGCTGGGAAAGCAGCTGGAGGGATCAGCCTGGCGTCGGGATAAGGAACCTACCCCCAGATCCAGACCCGTGAGCCACGGAAAGCGTGGCACCCACCCCGCGGAAGGCTTTTGGGTGCCCCCACACTCACGTCTGCGCGTCCTCAGCCCCCTGTTCCGCTCAGCCTAACAAAGTGATGTCCTTTCTCCTCTACTTGGGGCGCAGCAAGGGGAAACCCGGTGTCAAACGGCGCTGGCTTTCGTTTTCGCCCCTAAATCCCTGAGTCAGGAGTTACTCATTTACAACACAAAGTCCAGCTGGGAGGACCAGGAAGAAGAAGGGACCCGCTCTGTTAATTCCCAGCAAAGTGGGGGGAATTCAGCTCTTGTTTCCTCTTAAGAAGCTGGCAGCAGACCCAAAGACAAGGAAAAAAAAAATCAAACACAAACAAAAAACCAAACAAGAAGGTATTTTCCACCCCCAGATACCTGAAACCTGGGTACAACCGGCGCCACCAGCGACGACAGCTCACGCAATCCCTGCTGCCGATAAGCCTGGGCGGCTGCCGGCGCTGAACCCGGCTTCCCGGGCCAGTCCCCGGCGCTCGCTGCGTGCCTGTGTCGCAACAGCCCCAGAATTAATAGGACGTTCAATTAAACAGCTTCCCAAACGCTATTAACCCAGAGACAAAGCTTTCTTCGTGCTCTTTGCGGTGCTCACCAGGGTCACGAAGGCCCCGGTGGGTGCTGCGGGAGGAAAAACTCCGGCTTTTGACTCAAAAAAACCCCAAGGGCAGGGGACCCGGCGGCAGCACAGACGCTCGTCATTTATTTAAGGGGAATGACCCGCGTGTTGCAGCTCTCCCCAGGTCGATGGCATCCTCTTCCTCCTCGACTCACTGCCACAGGCAGCCGGGGGCACCAAGCGCTCCGCACGGCATGAAGCCACAGGCTGAAATAACGGCAGAACCGGCATTCCCGCTGGGAAACCGGGGGAAATTTAAACCCAGGGTGCAAAGGGTTTAAGGAGACACAGCTCCGTCCTCGCCTGCACCTTGTTTGCAGAGCTGGACCGCAGCCCACCACGGTCCTTCACCCAGAGCCCCTCTGAAGTCTGCATTTTTAAGTTTAGCCCACCCGTTTTAAATTAAATAAGCTAAGGCTCTACGTTAGAAGGCGGGCTAGGCAGAGAGGAAAAGAACTGGCAGCCCCTCAGCGCCTTGCGGGGACACGGGGCACCTCCAGTGTGCTCTTTTCCGGGGGTATTAGCCAAAAAAACTGCCCGGTGACGGGGTCCCCTAGAGATGCTGCTGCTCCTCCAGCTCTGCACCTCCCTGGCTGCCCGTTAAACGACCCGTCGCGGCCGACGCTAAACCTACAGTCACTCCGTCCTCCGCGTGCAGCATACCTGAACTTGCTCTAAGCTTTAAAAAAAAAAAAAAAACAAAAAACAAAACCCAAAAAACAAAACATCCCCCAACCCAACCTGTGAACCTTAAAAACGGGAGGACCGCATTTGGCATTCCCTCCTCCGGGGAAGGCACGCAGCACAATCCCACCCCATGGCAACTGATTCAGGTAGCTCGGAGCCAGCCGTGCTCACCTCCGGCATTTCAGCGAGCCCGGCCGCGGTGGCATCGAAGCGCCGCGAAACAATCTGACAGCTTAAAAGGGTGTAAATACCTGGCCGGGAGCCAAGCAGCTGGGGCACGCTCTCCCCAGCAGGGCCACCACGTCCCTCCAACTAAAAGGAAAAGGGGCGGGAGGGGACATAAAGACGGTGGTTAAACAGCGTCTCGCAACGAGCGGGCAAAGGATTTTCAGCAACGAGGTGGCACCCCGGGAGCATCTCGCACCACGGCGGAGCGCATCCGAGTCCAGGATAACGTTAAGCAAAAATAAACACACCTTGAGGCTCCAACCCCTTTCCAATAAACTGCTATTTATCCATCGCAAGATAAATACCCTAGGCAGTTATCCCCAGCAAAACAACGGGGGGGGGGGAATAAATCTCCATCTAAAGTGCCATTTCTTCTCCTCTAGGTATTTAAAAGTTGCCCCAATGCCACCTTCAACACGGCACACTGTAACTCGCAAAAGGCTTTAAGGACAATCCAGTAACCCTGAGACAAAAGGCGAAGGTCAAGCGCTGCCAGGACGGGGAAAGGGATGCGCAGTGCTGGGGACCACCATCGTCTGGGCTCGCACCTTCCCCTCCTGCAGCTCTCACCGCCAGCGAAGCGCCGGGCAGCTCTCGCCGACCCCCTTACGGGGCTTGTTTTGGGGTATTTTTCGGCGTGCCGGCTGCGGAGACAGACCTGTTCTTTCACTGGCTCTCCCCGGACAGGCGGGAAGGAGCAATGGGTGACAAGGCACAAGCTCCCCGCGGGGACTCATCCAGCGCCCCAGTGAAAGCACACAGCCTGCAAAAGAGCGAGCTTCTCCCCTAACGAAGGGCCTTCACAAACAAGCAGACGCCCCAGCGTGGCTGCAACCCCCTTCCCCGGCCAAGGCCGGCTCCTCCAGCGGCACTCCTGGCAGGAGAAGGGGAGAGACCAGCCCTGAGATCGGTTGTTAGAAAGGTGGTCTTGGGTTGAGTCGTCGGCTCCACCAACGGCTTCACGAGGGCTCGGACTGCAGGGCTACGCGTACACACCTATATGTACGTATGTACACGCGCGTGTGTGTACCTACAGAGAGAGAATCACAGAACAGTTTGGGCCGAAGGGACCTTCAAAGGCCACCCAGTGCCACCCCCTGCCCTGGGCAGGGACACCGCCCACCAGCCCAGGTTGCTCCAAGCCCCGTCCAACCTGGCCTTCAACGCTTCCCGCAATGGGGCAGCCACAGCCTCTCCGGGCAGCCTGGGCCAGGGGCTCACCCCCCTCATCGCAAAAAATGCCTTCCTCGCGTCCAACCGAACCCTTCCTCTGGTGGTTTCAAGCCATCGCCCCTCGTCCTGTCACCGCAGCCCCTGCTCAAAGTCTCTCTCCATCTTTCCTACACCCCGTTAGGCACCGAATGGCCGCAGTGAGGTCTCCATCTCCTCTCCAGGCTGAGCAGCCCCAGCTCCCTCAGCCTCTCCCCACAGCAGAGCTGCTCCAAGCCTTCAGACCGTCCCCGTGGCCTCCTCTGGACCCACACGAGCAGGTCCGCACCCGGCTTGTGCCGGGGACCCCAGAGCTGGATGCAGGGGGGGGTCTCACCGGAGCAGAGGGGGAGAATCCCCTCCCTCGACCTGCAGCCCAGGAGACGCTTGGCTTCCTGGGCCGCGAGCGCACGGTGCCAGTTCCCGGCGCCCATGTGCCGCCCACCAGCGTCCCCACGTCCTTCGCGGCAGGGCTGCTCTCCATCCCTCCCTTCCTCCCTCCTCCAGCCTGCGTTGGGACGGCGGTTGCCCCCAGCCAGCTGCGGAACCTTGTTGAACCTCACAAGGTTCCCGTTGGCCAAGGTCTGCAGGTGCCTCCGGGCGGCAGCTCTTACCTTGAGGGTACCAACGGCACCACTCAGCTCGCCGTCATTTGCAATCTCACTCTCTAGGTCACTGATGAAGGTATTGAACAGTACTGGTCCCAGTACGGACCCCTGAGGGACACCGCTCGTTGCTGATCTCCAGTTGGACATTGCACCATCAACCTACGCACGCAGACATTTAGATATATCTATATTTATGGATCAACCGGAGCCCTTCCCCGGGGTGTTGCCACCAACAGCCCCAGAGGCCTTCAACCCAACCAGGGCAAAACCCAACCAGAAACACCTCCGCAGCAGGGATGGAGCCGTCCATCCCACCCAACCCGAGCGGTTAACAGCTCCGCCAACAGCCACCTCACTTGAGAAGGTACCGGAGCGTTAATCACCCTGCCCTGCCGGCCAGCAAACTCAAAACTCATGTTCAAGGAAAATAAACTGGGGCAACATCCAAATGAGTCAGCAAAGATGAGGCCAAAGGATGTCAAAGTCGTAGAGATCCCTCAGTAAAGGAGCAAAGACCAACTGTTGAGTCCCAGCCCGGCTGGCCAAGCGCTGGTGTGCACCAATTAAGTGGCTAGAAGATGACTAATTAGGCTTCGAACCCCGCGTGAACGCAAGCATCACCTCCCGCAACCGCCACACACCGAAACCTCGCGTCACCATAAAACCCGCTTTTTTTTACCCAGTTCCCAACTGCAATCGCAATAAATCCGTTTTCCTTCAGAAAAACGAACAGACCTCGCTGCCCCGACCGCTCACCCACCTGAACTAAGCCAATTCACCCCAAAATGGGGGTTGCTGTCACCCCAGGGCTGTCAGACAGCCACGGGCATGAACCCTGGCACGCACCTACCCTGATTTTCCTGCTTTCACTGGAGTTCGGAGTCAGGGAGGGAAGATGCGGCCGCCAGGAGGGATGGATTTCAGCTTTTATCTTATCGAGTGTCTTTCCGTAGGGTTTTACAGCCCCGCCGGACGCTCCCAAGCCAAACGCCTGGCTCCAGAGCGGACCAGCTCCTCTCCCACTGGCACCAAGAAAACCCACCGTGGTTTGGGGGGACGGCAGAAAATTTTCTGTGTTAAGTCCCATGTGAAAACACGGACCTCTACGAGATGCTCGCAATCGTGTCACGCTGCTCCAGAGAGGACAAGCTTCCAAACCGATATCCCCAGAACTACCTCGGAGCCAGGTAAAGCCCAAACCTCTGCAAAAAAAAAAAAAAAAAATTAAAAAAAATAAAAAAAAAAATCACCATTTGCTGATGCCTCAGGACAGGCGATGCCGCAAGCGTGGGGGGAAAAACCCACCCAATGAGCAGACGTGGATGGGGAGACACGGGGTGGGAACCGAGGCCGACTGGGCAAGAAGGGGAGGGGGGGGGGGGGGAAAGACAGAAAAAAAAAAAAAAAAAGACTGAAAAAACCCCCAGAAGAGCAATGCGGGTGTGGGAGAGGAAGGGAGAGCCGGAGCGCAGACACCGACCCTCTCCGGGAGATGCTGCTGGCACCAGGCTCTGGCAAAGATGCCACTCCCTGAATCCCGTCCTCCCGAATCAGGACGAGGAGATGCCCGAGCAAGGAAAGTCCTAAAATCAGACGTTTCACACAGCTCAGAATCACAACAGACCTTTTTTTTTTTTTTTTTTTAAGGTGGCGAAGGGAAAACTGAAGCTCCCTGAAATTCGGAGGCGAGCGGTACTGCCCCAAAACACCCAGGAACGTGGACAGAGAAAGGGGAGGAATATAAAAAAAAAAAAAAAAAAGAAAAAAAAGAAAAAAAGAATTTAAATTTATTTTCCCAAGCGCCACCAAAAGCCTGACAAAGTGTGTTACCCTAATTAAGCTTCCCCAAATCGGGAAGGAATAAGGCAAGCGGCAGGAGCCCCAGCACAGGAGCAGGCATCCTCCGTGGCACAGCCTCGGCGCCCAGCTCAGCACCTTTTTTGGGATTTTCGTTTTAAAAATCAAGCCATTTCTCAAATCTGGCCCCGGTCGGCGGGGAGAAAGCAGAAATCAATGAATTCAGGCCATTAAAAATTACATCACCAGCCGGCCCGAGCACGCGTCAGGCCCGTCTTTATCTCTGCGGATTTAAACACCAATTACCAGCGGCTCGTGCGGATACAGCAGCTCCTGAAGGGGGGGGGGGGGGAAAGGAAGAAAAAAAAAAAACCACCAACCAAAAATCACTATCGAGAAATCAAAGCCCCCATTTCCGTTAAAAACCCCAAATATAAAGAATCATTGTGTGAAGCTTAATCTCCCAGCGAACGCCTTAACCGTTTCCCCGGCCCACAGCCGGCGCCGTCAATTTATTACCGAATCAAAAGGCGCTTTTTTTAATTGCCGGTGGGTATCGCCGCATCCACGGCTTCGCTCACGACCGGCACCGGTGGGACTCCAACCCCGTCTTGGAGCCGGGGGGGAGGGGGGGGGGGTCGCTGCCGGTGCTGGAAAAACTGGAGGAACGCGGGTTGGCGGAGCAAGATTTTGGAAACAGGACGGAAAAAATGAAATTGGGGGTGGGTGTGTGTGTGTGTGAAATGGGGCGGGGGGGTTTGCCACCCAAAAAGGTGGATGCTGGAGACACCCCCCCCCCCCCTCAAGAAGAGCAGGGGGGGACACCCTGAAAAGGCTGCACACCCCAAAAAACCAGACTGTGGGTGCAGGGAGGGGATATCCACCCCCCCTTTTTCTTTGGGGGAGGGGGATACGGGCTTGCCCCACGCTCTGGGGCGGGCTGAGGAGGGGAGACGCCATGCCCGATGTGTGGGGGGCCCCCCAAGCCCCAGCCCCCTCCATGGAACCCCTTCGCAGGGCCACAAATCTGGGGGAGGCGAGGGCTGATGTCTGCCTCCCCTCCCCCAAATGGGGAGACAGGGTGATTGCACCCCCCCAAAGTGGGGCAGCAGCCCCCCCCCCAAAGGGGAGTCCTTGGGGCTGGGGGGAGAAGCTCCCCAAGCTCTTAATGCTGTGGGGGGCTGCAGTCCCGTCAACCCCTTAATGGTGGGGGGGTCGCTGATCCATTCGGGGGGGAGTCTCCCCTCCTCCCCCCTAACTTGGGGGGGGGCAGCCCCCCCCAAGGGATCTCCCCTTCCCTCAGCCTGGGGTGGGGGGGTCACCTTGCCCGTAAGGGGAGGCGGGGGGGGGGGGTGGGGTGTCTCCCCTACCTCCTCCCCTCAAGGATGGGGGGGGGGGGGGGGTGTCTCCCTTCCCCAGGTCCCCTCCCATCAAGGGGGGGTGTCTCCTCTCTTCTAAAGGGGGGGGGGGGTCTCCCCTCCCATTAAGGGGAGGGGGGGGGGTCTCCCCTGCCAGGACCCCCTCCCCTAAAACTGGAGGGGGGGGGGGATGTCTCCCCTCCCCAGAGGTTCCCCCCTAAAGGATGGGGAGGGGGGGTCTCCCCTCCCTGCATCCCTTCCATTAAGGGGGGGAGTGGGGGGGGGCGTCTGTTCTCTCCTCAAGGGGGGGGGGGTCTGCCCTCCCAGGACCCCTCCCATTAAGGGGAGGGGGGACTCCCCTCCCCAGAGGGTCTCCCCTTCAGGATGGGGGGGGGTCGCCCCTCCCCTTACCGGGGGGGTGCCTCCCCCCGCGGACCCCCTCAAGGGGAGGACCCCCCCAGCCCCGGGATGAGCCACCCATCTCCTCGCCGAGGTCCCGCTCCCCTTAGGCCGCCCCCGCCAGAGCTGTGGGCCGGCGGGGGTGGGGCGGCCCCATTGTTCCCGGACCGGGGACCCCCCCCCCCCCCATACCCGGGACCGCTCCTTACCGTGGCGGCGGGCCGGGCCGGGGGGCGGCGGGCGGCGGCGCCATGTCGCCCCTCGGGGCGGCGGCGGGGGGCGGCGGGCGGGGCGGGGGCGGCGGGGCCGCCGGGGCGGGCTCGGCCTGTAATGGCGGCGGCGGCGCCTGCCTTCCTCCCCCTCGCCCTCCCCCTCCCTCTCCCCCTCCTCCCCCTCCTCCTCCTCCTCCTCCTCCTCCCCCTCCCTCCGCCTCCGCCTCCTCCCGCGCGCACGGGGGCGGGAGGGGGGGCGTGCGGGGCGGGAAGGCGCATGCGCCGCCCGGAGAGGTGGGGAAGGGGGTGTATATCCCGGCATGCCCCGCGCGCGCGCGAAGACCGCTGGGAATTGTAGTTCGATCTGAACAGGGCGGCTCACGCCCTCCGGAACTACGTGTCCCGGCGTGCACCGCGGCCGGAGCGTATATCCGGTGGGACGGGGCGGGACGAAGCAGCGCCGCCGTGAGGGGGGGAACGGGACAGCCATGGTGAGGAGACGGGGCGGCTCGCCCGAGGCCTGCGGGCAAGGGGCTGGGGGCTCCTCCGACGGGGTCTGGCGGGGAGAGAAGGCCGTGGGGGAAGGGGGGTTTGCGGCGTCCCGCGGGCGGAGTGGCATAGGGGGGGTGGGGGGGCTCCTATGGGGCATCCCGTTTTAGTGTCCCTATAGGGAAGGGCTTGGGGGGGGCACCTGGAGCCCCCCCCGGGGCAGAGCAGCTTTGGGGGGGGCTCCTGTAGGGCATCCCGTTACAGTGTCCCTATAAGGAAGGGCTGGGGGGGGGGGGGTACTGGGGGTCCCCAGGGGGCAGGACGGCTTGGGGGGGCTCCTATGGGACACCGCCTTATAGTGTCCCTATAGGGATTGGCTTGGGGGCGGTACTGAAGCCCCGCCCTGGCCCCCCCCCCCCATTGCCCCTATAGGAAAGGCCTTGGCGGGGGTACTAGAGCCCCCCACATGGGGCAGGGTGGCCCGGAGGGGCTCCTATAGGGCACCGTCCTTTAGTGTCCCTATAGGGAAGGGCTGTTGTGGCGCCCGATGGGACGAGGCATCGTGTGCCCCGTTATAGCGACCCTACAGGGGAGGCCCTGGGGGGCAGAGCGGGGCAGTGGTGTGCCCCATGGCGTAGAGCAGCTGGGGCGGGGGACGGACGCTTTATAGGGTCCCTATACAGAGACACTCGGGGGGGGGGGGGGCACAAAATACTCTCAAAAAAGGGGAAGGGGAGGAGGGATCCTCTGCTCTGCCCCCCCCTAACCCCCCATTTTGCACCCCCACCCCCCCCCCGGCACAGATCCGCTTCATCCTGATCCAGAACCGGGCGGGAAAGACCCGCCTGGCCAAGTGGTACATGCAGTTCGACGACGACGAGAAGCAGAAGCTTATCGAGGAGGTCCACGCTGTCGTCACCGTCCGCGATGCCAAACACACCAATTTTGTGGAGGTAATGGCCCCAAAACGCTCCAGTTGCGCCCCAAATCTACACACCGCCCCCCCTGCTTTTTTTTTTTTTTTTTTTTTTTTTTTTTTCCCCCTCCTGACCGGGAGGTGAGTCTGGAGCACCAGGATCAGCCTCGAGCCTGAGCGCTGCGGGTTTCTGGCCCTGCTGGGCTGCGTCCCGCTTCTCCCGCTCCTCCCAGTTCCCCCATTTTATATGTTTCCCCCCCCCTCCCCGCTCCTCCCAGTTCCCCTTTTTATATGTTTCCCCCCCCCCCGCTTCCCAGTTCCGCAACTTCAAGATCATCTACCGGCGCTACGCGGGGCTTTACTTCTGCATCTGCGTGGACGTCACCGACAACAACCTGGCTTACCTCGAAGCCATCCACAACTTCGTGGAGGTGAGGCAATACCCCCCCCTGCCGCCACCCCCCCCAGGCCCCTGCTCCCCTGGCTTTTAATTACTGCGGCTGCCCTAACGAACATCCCCTCGTTATCGCCCGGCTGCATCCTGCCCGTCCTGCCCCCCCCAGGTCCTCAATGAGTATTTCCACAACGTCTGCGAGCTCGACTTGGTCTTCAACTTCTACAAGGTGAGGAAAGAGGGTCCAGGGAGTCCCCTCCTGCCCCAGGGGGTGGGTACTGGGGGGGAGCCCCCCCACCCCAGGCGGGGCTCCCGGGGGTTTGGGGCCACCCGCCCTCATGCCGCTGGGGCCCGGTTGCAGGTCTACACGGTGGTGGACGAGATGTTCCTGGCCGGAGAGATCCGGGAGACGAGCCAGACCAAGGTGCTCAAGCAGCTCCTGATGCTGCAGTCGCTGGAGTGAGCTGGGACCAAACCCCCCCCCCTGCCCCCAGCCTTCCTCCTCTCCCTCCTCCTCCTCGTTGGACACCCCGGGGGGGTGACACGGGGCTCTTGGTGTCATGTGTGTCTCCCACCTCCGTGTCCCCTGTCGTGGCGTTGTGAATAAACGTGGCTGTGATGTGCCGCGGCCCCCACGCTGGTCGGGGGAGGAAGACCTGCCTCCGCTTCAGCACAAAGGCGGCGGGGGGGGGGCACAAGCCGTGTCCCATTCCCCCTGACTTTGCTGCGCCGGGGGTGGGGGGCTCGGCTGGGCCAGCGTGGGGCCGGGCGTCAGCGTGCCCCCCAGCCCCCTCCCGCTCCTCTGTCTGTGGCCCTGTCCCCGCAAGGGGGTGGACGAGGGACCCTTGGGATGGCCCAGGGGATTTCGGGGGTGGCCAGGGACCACTGGGGGTACCCCGGGGTGGCTTGGGACAGGTAGAGTGGCAGAGGGACCCCCAGGAGTGGGCTGGGGGGGACCCCAGGATGGATGGGTGGATGGATGGATGGATGGGGAACTTCTGGAGTACACTGGGGACTCCTGGGGGCACTGAGGGTGGCCCAGGGACCCCCAGGGTGGATCGAGGACCCCTCTGGGGGGGCTGGGGGGACCCCCAGGGTGGATGGGAGCCCTCTGGGGGGTCTGGGGCTGGCTGGGGGGACCCCCAGGGTGGATGGGAGACCGTTGGGGTTAAGTGGGGACCGCGGGGCTAGGGGTGGCCTGGAGGGACCCCCTCCCCCAGGATGGCGTGGGGCCCACAGGATGGATGGGGGGACTCTTGGGGAGCCTGGGGGTGGCTCAGGGTACCCCCAAAGTGTCCGAGGACAGGCAGGGTAACAGAGGGACCCCCAAGGATGGATGGGGGACTCCTGGGGACCCTCAAGCGAGGGACTGCCAAGGTGGACGGGGGACACCTGGGGCGAAGTGGGGATCCTGGGGCTGGCCAGGGGATGCCCAGAGCCCCCCCCACAGGATAGCACAGGGACGCCAGGGATCCCCGTGTGTGTCACCGCGGGCTTTGGCACAAAGAAGCCCCACAGGCGTCACTGGAGGGTTTATTGTCAACGGTGGAAGGGGGGGGACACTCTACAGGGTGCCCCCCTCAGTCCTGCCCCAAGCGCTTGACGTCAGGGTTGGGGTACTCAGGGTTCTCGATGGCTCCTGGCCCGAACTTCAGCTCGAGGAAGGCGCGGGCGTTGTTGGGCGCCATGGCGGTGAAGCCGGCGAAGGCCATCGGCACCCGGGGCTGGAGGAAGCTTTCGGGAAACTCCACGTCCTGGGGGTGCCCCAGCCACGTGTCCTTGGTCATCACCCCCCCGCGGGGGTAGAAGGGCCACAGGTCCACATGTAACCGGTTGCTCCGGCTGTAGTGGACGCGGTAAAAGTCTCCCTCTGCCGCCTTCTCCCACAGGAAACCCTCAGCGTCCTCCACCGGCTCCCCTGCCGCCGCCGCCGCCAGCCACCGGCATTTCCCCACGTCTTCCTGGTAGATTCCCAAATCCACGTCGTAGTCCCAGGGGATGATGTCCCCAAGGCGGGCGGCTCCCAGTAACGATCCCCCCTCTAACCAGTACCGCACCCCGGCGGCCTCCAGTGCCCCAACCACGTGCCGGGCGGTTTCCCGTAGGGCCCGGAGGCAGCACGGGGGGGTCCAGCGCCCAGCCAGCAGGTACTGGGGAGTCCGGGCGTGCACAGTGCCGAAACACCGTGCCGTCTCCTTGCCGCAGCCGTACCAGCGCTCCCGCCCGTCTGCCAGCACCTCCCGCTTGATGCCCAGATCCCGCATCAACCGGCGCCGCCGGCTTTCTGCCAGGTTTTCGGCTTTCCAGTGGTTGTGGGGGGAGACGGGGGGCCGGCGGGACGCTGGGAAGGCTGCCGGCACCACCCGCAGCCCCCAGCCCCGCAACACCGCCTGGACGAAGATGGCGGTGGGCACCGGCCGTGCTAAGGGGAAGGGGAGAGCGAAGAGGTCGCGGGTGCGGAGCAGCAGCACGGCCGTGCCCTCCACCGCCCGGCAGACCCCCGGGGCGCCGGTGCCGTATCGCGCCGTCCAGACCCGCGGCTCCAACTGCAGCTCCAGGCACCGCAGCGGCACCGACCCCACCGGCGCTGCCACCAACCGGGTGTCACCGGGCCCTCGCTCCAGCGTGTCCCGCATGCGCTCCAGCAGCCTGGGGACCGCACGGGTGCCATCGGGGACCAGGGCCACGTGGCGGGTGCGGACGTGGAGCTCGGGGTGTGCCAGCGGTGGGGGCCGGTCAGCCACGGGGCGCAGCGGCAGCAGCCGGACCCCCGCCGGTAACGGCACCGGTGGGTACGGTGCCGCTTCAGCAGCCACCAGCACCGGGACAGGCAAGGAGGCGAAGGACCGCGCCGTCCCCGCCAGGTCGTTGTCAAAGTCCTCGAAGTCCCGGAGGAGGACGGTGACACCAGGGACGCCACGGGGGGGGCGGCAGGAGGGGGGTGACCTCCCTGGCCCCCGCCAGGCGCAGAAGAGGAGGAGGAGGTTGAGGCTGATGGCCCCTGCCAAGGCAGCCTGGCACGGCGTCACCCGCATGCTGGGGCTTGGGGGGAGCCCTCCTCATTAGTCTCCCTCGCTAATTAATTAATGAACCCCTCCCTTTCCCCCCCCCACCTCCGGCCCCGGCTGGATCCTACCAGTGCTGCCACACGTGTGGTGAGCGGGGCGGTCTCAGCAGGGGCTCGGCGGCGGCACTGTGGTGGGGGAAAGAGGCATTAATGAGGGGGGCTCGTTAATGAGGTGATGTGTTAACAAAGGGACTGATTAACGAGGGGACTCATTAATGGGGAGACCCATTAATGAACCCCCCCCCAATAAGAGCATCCCCCCCCCCCCACAAGCTGAGCCTGGAGCCATGGGGGATGTGTTGCCATGGCAACGCCGTCCCCGGTTGCTATAGCAACGCGATGGGGGGGGCTATGCCTCTCCCCATCTTTAGGGGCAGCCCCTATATGGGCTTTATGCCCCTTTAGGGGCAGCCCCTATATATACGTGGGTTGCAGGTGCCGCTGGGTATGTCGCTGTGGGCACTTATAGGTGCCATGCCTATAAATGGGACGGGCACCTATAGACGTACAGGGCCCGTAGGTGCGCCCGGATATAGGCACCCGTGCATATAGATGCGCGTACGCAGACCTACACCCACACCTGTGCACGCATACGCGCACCTATATACACACGGCATTGCGCCCGTGCCTATGCACCCCTACATACCTGTGTATATACCCCTATATACCTGCGTATACAGCCCTATACGCTCCTACACGCTCCCCCTGCCCTGACTGCTCACCCCTATAGACATCTCTACCCACCCTGTACACACCTATAGACAGCCCTATGCACCCCGGGCACCCCTACCTGCTCCTATACCTCGTGTGCCCCTATACAACACCCCACGCACTGCTTTACACTGTGTGCCCTGGTACGCCCTGGTACAGTCCCCTATAGATCTCCATACGGACCGGAGAGCCCGTACGTGCCCCTCTGCACCCCCACAGACACCCCTCTGCAGCCCTCCTGTACACCTGTATATCACCCTGTGGACTCCTATACATCCCCATATACTCCCCCCCCCGCCACCTCCTGCACCCGTATGTACACCCTGGGCACCCCCACGCACCCCACGCCCGCCCTGCGCCCGTCCCCATACACCCCTATAGCCTTCCATACCCCCCCCGTACCTTTGTACACTTCCATACGTTCCCCCAACTCCACTCATGCACACCCCATATGTCCCCATGCTTCCCCACACCCCCTCTGCACCCCCACCCATTATACACCCCTATAGCCCCCATACGTGCCCTTGCCAAGTCCCCCATAACGCCCCCCATCCCCTATACCTCCCTTAGCAAACCATGCCAGCCTGCCCTATAGCCCCCATAGCCCCATTCCCTACAGCCCACCCCGTACCCTATAGCCTCCCCGTGGTGCCCTGTACCCCTTCCCCTCCATCCCCCATTCCCTATACCTCTCTCCCCTATGCCCCCTGTCCCCTATAGTCCCCCCATAACCCTGTCCTCTAAGGCCTGTCCCCCATAGCCCACTATTGCCCTCTGTCACCTATAGCTCCCATCTCCTATAGCCCCCCGTTGCCCTGATCCCCTATAGATCCACCATGCCCCATAGCCCCCTGTAGCCCCCCGTGTCCTATAGGCCCCATCCCAAATAGCCTCCCCATCCCCTCCTACCACCCCTCATCTATAGCTCGTCCCTCCCTATTCCCTGTAGGCCCCTTCTCCTATAGCCCCCATGTCCTCCCCAGCCCCTATAGCCCCGTCCCCTATAGCCCCTATAACTCCTATACCCCCATCCCCTATAGCCCCTATAGCCCCGTCCCCTATAGCCCCAACCCCTATAGCCCCTATAACTCCTATACCCCCATCCCCTATAGCCCCGTCCCCTATAGCCCCTATACCCCCCTCCCCTATAGCCCCATCCCCTATAGCCCCTATAGCCCCTATACTCCGTCCCCTATAGCCCCGTCCCCTATAGCCCCTATAGCCCCGTCCCCTATAGCCCCAACCCCTATAGCCCCTATAACTCCTATACCCCCATCCCCTATAGCCCCAACCCCTATAGCCCCTATAGTCCCCTCCCCTATAGCCCCGTCCCCTATAGCCCCTATAGCCCCTATACCCCGTCCCCTATAGCCCCGTCCCCTATAGCCCCTATAGCCCCATCCCCTATAGCCCCAACCCCTATAGCCCCTATAACTCCTATACCCCCATCCCCTATAGCCCCAACCCCTATAGCCCCTATACCCCCCTCCCCTATACCCCCGTCCCCTATAGCCCCAACCCCTATAGCCCCAACCCCTATAGCCCCTATACCCCCATCCCCTATAGCCCCAACCCCTATAGCCCCTATAGCCCCTATACCCCCATCCCCTATAGCCCCGTCCCCTATAGCCCCCACACCTCCGACCCCCCCCGTGCCCCCCCCGTCCCGCCCGCGGGCGCTGTTGCCGCGGCAACGGCGGCCCGGCCCCGCCCCGCCGCTTCCGGCTCCCTTTCTGGCAGGAAGCGGCGGCGGCGGCCACCCCGCGGCTCCCTTTGTGGCAGCCGTGATGGCGGCGGAGCGGGCGGCGGCGGCGGCGCGGGCCCAGCCGCCCCCCGCCGGGCCCCCCCCCCGGCCCTGGCCCCGGCCCCGGTCCCGGCCCCGAGCCGGCGGGCCGCGGCGGGCTGAGCCTGCCCGGCATCCTGCACTTCATCCAGCACGAGTGGGCGCGCTTCGAGGCCGAGAAGGGGCGCTGGGAGGCGGAGCGGGCCGAGCTCCAGGTACCGGCGCCGCCTCCGGGATCCCCCTCGACTCCCTCCCGCCCCGCCGGGCCCCGCCGGGGGTTACCGGGGCCGCCGCCGCCGCCGCCATCTTGGGAGGAAATGGCCGCCGGGCGGCGGGAGCGGGGGGCGGGCACCGGCGGCACCGGGGCGGGGGCGGGGAGCTGGAACCGTGGACCCCCGGCCCCGGGATTGGAGACCCCCCCCGGGATTGGGGACCCCCGGCCCCGGGGCCTCAGTATTGGGGAAACCCCGGTATTTGAGATCCCCCGGCCCCGATATTGGGGATCCTCCGGTATTGGGGACCCTTTCATGCCGGGACCTGCCGGCCCCCATATTGGGGACCCCCCCGGTACTGGGGACCCCTCAGCCCTGGTTTTGGGGACCCCCAGCCCCAGGACCCCACATCCCCAGTATTGGGGATCCCCCAGTATCAGGAGCCCCCAGCCCTGGTACCGGGGACCCCCAGGATTGGGGATCTCCCAGCCCTTGGATCAGGACACACCCCCCCCCCCCCAAGCCCCGATATTGGGGTCCCCCCACAATCCGGTGTTGCGGCTCCCCCATGCCTTGGTATTGGAGACCCTCCGCCCCCTGTAGGAGGGAGCCCCCCAACCCCCGGTATTGGGGAACACCCTGTACCTCGGGACTGGGGAGTCTCCCCCTGGGATGAGGGACCCCCCACCCCAGTATGGGGAACCCCCCCCTCCTGCGCCTCCGTACTGGGGAGCCCCTGCACCCCAATGTCACGGCCCCCCCCCCCACGCACCCTGGTATTGGGGACCCCCCCCCGCCCTGGTATTGGGGATGCCCGGACCAAATAACGGGGATGGGGAGCATCCCGGAGCACCGGGATGTGTTACCCCTCCCTGCTTCTGGGGACATCCCCCCCCTGCCCCCCCTGCCACGCTGTCACCAAGCCCCTGGTCCCTGCTCCTGGGGCCACCACCATCCCTCCCAAGACTAGCACCAAGCTCTGGGGCCACCAGTGTCTGTCCCAGGACTGGCATTGAGCTCTGGGGCCACCAGTGTCCCTCCTGGGACCACCAGTGTCTGTCCCAGGACTGGCACTGAGCTCCAGGGCCACCAGTGTCATTCCCAGGGCCATCACAGAGCCTGGGAGTAGTGGTGCTGCTCCTGGAGCCACCGGTCACTCCTGGGGCCGTCACCAATGTCCCTTAGAGGGCTGGCACCGAGCTCTGGGGCCATCCGTGTCACACCCCAGGCTGGCCCTGCTGCCACCTCCTGTCCCACTTGTCCTGGTGTCACCCACCCTCCATCCCACCCAAAAACGATGTCCCCCCTGCAGCCCCCACACTTGTTCCCCGGCTTTTGTGTCCGGGGAGGGGGTGGTGGTGGCCCGGGGGTCCTCTGTCACCGTGTCCCCGCAGGCGCAGGTGGCCTTTCTGCAGGGTGAACGCAAGGGGCAGGAGAACCTCAAGACGGACCTGGTACGGCGCATCAAGATGCTGGAATACGCCCTCAAACAGGAGAGGTGGGTGACATCCCAAAACTCAGCGTTTCCCCCCCCCCCCCCCCCGTTTGTTTTGGGGGTCACCGTCCCCTCCTGGTGTCAGGGGGCCACCAGCCCCCCTCACTTTGGGGCCACTGTCATCCATGTGTGTCCCGCTCCCTCCAGGTCCAAGTACCACAAGCTGAAATTTGGCACCGAGCTGACACCAGGGGAGAAGAAACCAGAGGGGACGGAGCCAGGTGAGTGTCCCCGTCTCTGGGGAGAGGGGTGACACGGGGGGGTTTTGGGGTGCCTGACCCCCCCCAGTGTGTCCTCTCGCAGTGTCCAACGGCCCCGCGGAGGTGACATCGCTGGAGGGTGGCCCACTGGCCTGGAAAGAGGGCCGGCAGCTGCTGCGGCAGTGAGTGAGGGGCCCGGGGAAGGGGGGTGGTTTTGGGGTGCCCTGAGCACCCCCATTCCCTGTGTCCATCCCCCCAGGTACCTGGAGGAGGTGGGGTACAGTGACACCATCCTGGACATGCGGTCGCGCCGCGTCCGCTCCCTGCTGGGCCGCGGTCCCCCGGCCCCCCCCAGCCCCCAGCAGCCCCCCGCCCACAGAATCCCTGCTGGTGCGGCGCATCGAGGAGCAGATCCAGAGGTGAGAGCTGCGGTGCTGGGGCGGTTCGGGTGGGAGGGGACCTGAGGGACCACCCAGTGCCACCCCCTGCCCTGGGCAGGGACACCTCCCACCAGCCCAGGTTGCTCCAAGCCCCGTCCAACCTGGCCTTGAACCCCTCCAGGGATGGGGCAGCCACAGCTTCTCTGGGCAACCTGGGCCAGGGGCTCACCACCCTCACAGGAAGGCATTTCCTCCTGATCTCTCGCCCAAATCTCCCCTCTTTCAGTTCGAAGCCATTCCCCCTCGTCCATGGCTCCCCTCCCTGCTCCAGAGTCCCTCCCCAGCTTTCCTGGAGCCCCTTTAGGGACTGGAAGGGGCTCCGAGGTCTCCCCGGAGCCTTCTCTTCTCCAGGCTGAACCCCCCCAGCTCTCTCAGCCTGTCCCCACAGCAGAGGGGCTCCAGCCCTCCCAGCATCTCCAGGGCCTCCTCCGGCCCCGCTCCCACAGCTCCGTGTCCTTCTGCTGTTGGTGCCCCAGCGCTGGAGGCAGCACTGCGGGGGGGTCTCACAGAGCGGAGCAGAGGGGCGGAATCCCCCCCCTCGCCCTGCTGCCCACGCTGCTGGGGATGCAGCCCGGGATGGAGGGGGCTTTCTGGGCTGCCAGCGCACGTTGTCGGCTCGTGTGGAGCTTCTCACCCACCAACACCCCCAAGTCCTTCTCCTCAGGGCTGCTCTCCAGCCGTTCTCCTCCCAGCCTGGATTTGTGCTTGGGGGTTGCCCTGACCCGCTTGGCCTGGTTGAACTTCACGAGGCTGGCGTGGTCCCACCTCTCCGGGTCCCTCTGGATGGCATCCCCTCCCTCCGGCGTGTCACCGCGCCACACGGCTTGGTGTTGTCCACAAATTCATTGATGAAGATGCTGAACGGCGCTGATCCCAGGAGGGACCCCTGAGGGACACCACTGGTCACCAGTCTCTGGACGTACCCTCTGAATACCACCACCCACCTATAAATCCATTGCTACCCGATTTAGGAGGGGGGGGAGGTTTTTTGGGTGCTTTGGGGGTTAGCTGCCCCCCTCCCCCCCCAATCTCCAACGCAGTGCTTCCCACCCTCAGGAATGCTGGGAAGGAGACGGAGGAGCGGGGGGGCCGGGGGGGCCTGGATCAGGTCCCCTTCCCGCCTGAGGATGAGGACAGCGACGAGGACGAGGACACCGAGAGCCTCCCCCCCCACGCCCAGCCCCAGCACAAGAAGCAGCGAGTCAAGGCAAGCAGCTCCCCCCGAATCTTGGGGGGGGGGGGCGGGGGGGAATTTTCCCCTAAAACTGAGGTTCCCTCAAGCCTGGAGATCCCCTAAACTTTGACATCCCCTAAACCCGGGGTGAGCCCTTAAACGTGGCATCCCCCGGACCTGAGAGCGTCCCCCAAACCTGGATTTCCTCTAGACCTGGAGCGCGTCCCCTAAGTCTGAAGGGTCCCTCAAACCCAAGGGGGGGTTCCCAAACCCGGGGTGCCCCAAAACCTGGGGGATCCCCTAAACCTTGGCATCCCCCATACCTCAGGGAGGTCCCTTAAATCTGGCGTCCCTCAAACCTGGGGGGGGGGGGGTCCCCAAAACCGGGCACCCTCCAAACCCTGGGGGTGTCTCCCGAACCTGGGGGCGATCCCCTAAATGTAGCATCTTGCAAACCTTGAGGGGTCCCTCAAACCTTGGTGGGGGTCCCCCAAACCTGAGGTCATCCCAAGCCTGGACATCCCTTGAACCAGAAGGGGGGGGTCCCCCAAACCTGGGGGTTGCCCAAACCCCGGGGGGTTCCCGCAAACCCGGTGGCTGCAGCGAGCTGCCCTCGCGCCTCATTTCTACCGTCTTCTCTCCGGGTGGTTTTGGGGGTCCCCCCCAGAACAGGCCATGACCCCCCCTGTCCCCCCTCCTCAGCTCAGCCCCAAACCCCTCCTGCCCGAGGTGGAGGATGAGGATGATGACGACGACTCGGAGGACGCCCTCAACGAGTTCGACTTCCTGGGCTCCGGGGAGAACGGGGCCGGCCGGCGGGCCGGGGAGGGCGTGGAGCTCGGTGAGCAGGGCCCGGGGGGGTTGCGGTGGATTTGGGGGACCCTCCTTGCTCCCCCCCCTCCCCCCAATTTTGGCGCCAGACCTCCTGACCCCCGTGTCCCTGCAGAGAGCCACCGGGGCCGGCTGCGGGGGATGCTGGCCGACCTGCGGGACGTGGATGGGCTCCCACCGAAACCCGCCACCGCGGGGCCGCCGCGGCCTCACGAAGGTACAGTCCTGGGGGTCTCTGTGTCACCTGGGGGGGGGGCGGGGGGTCACTGTCCCCAGGGCCACCCCCAGCCACTCCCCTCCGCAGGGTCTCTGGGCATCTCTTCCGACGTCTTCATCATGGACAGCATCGGTGGTGGCGCTGTCAGCCTGGGGGACCTGGCCGACCTGACCGTCACCAATGACAACGAGCTCAGCTGTGATGTGAGTCACCCTCCCCATGTCCCCACGGTGTCCCCAAACCTGCCCTGAGCGTCCCCTGGGCTCCGCCGTCCCCGTGGTGTCCCCAAACCTGCCCTGAGCGTCCCCTGGGCTCCGCTGTCCCCGTGGTGTCCCCAAACCTGCCCTGAGCGTCCCCTGGGCTCCGCCGTCCCCGTGGTGTCCCCAAACCTGCCCTGAGCATTCCCTGGGCTCCGCTGTCCCCATCATGTCCCCAGCTCGCCATGAACGTCCCCCCTGGACCCCATCATGTCCCTCTGTTCCCCCCGCATCGTCTCCCTGCCCTCCAGGCACCGACAGCTGCCTGCCACGAGCCCCAGCTGGGGCTGTGGGGTGCCACCACCCCTTGGCCACTGTCACCTGCCACTATCCCCCCATGTCCCTGCAGCTCCCAGAGGGCCGGGACGCCCTGAAGAAGACATGGAGCCCCAAGTTCACCCTGCGCAGCCACTACGATGCCGTGCGCGGTCTGGCCTTTCACCCCGCCGAGGCTGCCCTCATCACCGCCTCCGAGGACGGCACCCTCAAGCTCTGGAACCTCCAGAAGCCTGTCGCCCCCAAAAAGTGGGTCTTGGGGTGGTGACAGAGGGGTGGCAGGGACAGGGACGTTCTCTTGGCACAGTTGTCACGCCCCCCCCCTCGTGTCCCTTTCCCAGGAACGCGGCGCTGGACGTGGAGCCGGTGTACGCTTTCCGCGGGCACAGGTGAGGGACAGGGTCTCAGGGCGCTGGTCTCAGGGGACTCAGGTGGACCAGCCTGGGGGGAACAGATGGCTCTGGGGACACCCCTGTCACCTCGTCCCCGTCCCCGCAGGGGTCCTGTGCTTGCCGTTGCCATGGGCCGTGACAGCGCCCTGTGCTGCAGCGCCGGCGTGGACGCCCGCATCCACCGCTGGCGCCTGCCCGACCTTGACATGGATCCCTACAACGGCTATGGTGGGTGTCCCTTCCCCTTCCCAGTGCAGAGGGACATGGGGACGGGGGTGACACAGGTGACATCTGCACCCGCTGGTCCCCAGCCCCGCGGCGTCACCTCCGTGGCATCACCGCAGTGTCTCCACCCTGCTGTCATGCCACCCCCCCAGCTGCTCTGTCACCACCCCAAGGTGACCTTTCCTGGTGTCCCCAGACCCCGGGGTGCTCAGCGGCGTCCTGGAGGGTCACAGCGATGCCATCTGGGGCCTGGCCTTCAACCCCGCCGGTGACCGCCTGGCCTCCTGCTCCGCTGACGGCACCGTCCGCATCTGGGACCCCCGGTGCGAGGAGGGCGCCTGCCTCAGCACCTACAACGCCCAGAGCGGTGAGCCGGCGGGGGGGGGCGTCCTCCTGGCCTCGGGGACGTCCCCGCCACCCCCCTGTCACCTTCCCTGTGTCCCCCTCCCTGCAGAGCATGGCGTCCCCACCTCCGTCACCTTCTCGGCCACCCAGCCTGGCCACGCCGTGGCCGCTTTCCGAACGGGTGCTGCGGTGCTCTACGACGTGGAGGCGGCTCGACCTGTCCTGGTGCTCGAGGCTCGGCCGGGTGGCGGTGAGTGAGCCGCCGTGAGTGTCCCCCCTCCGAGTCCCTCTTGTCACCGCCCGCGGGGGGCCTGATCCCAGTGTCCCCATGCAGGTGGCAGCCAGGTCAACCAGGTGGTGAGCCACCCCTCGCAGCCCCTCACCATCACCGCCAGCGACGACCGCGGCATCCGCTTCCTCGACAACCGGACAGGTTGGGGGGCAGGGGAGCTTCGTTAGCCCTTAACGAGGCTGGGGGGAGGGGGCGGGGGACATCCCCGTCGCCGCTGCCACCCCCCCTTTCCCCCACCGCCAGGTAAAGTCGTGCACTCCATGGTGGCCCATTTGGACGCTGTCACCTGCCTGGCCGTCGACCCCAACGGCGTCTTCCTCATGTCCGGCAGTAAGTGTCCCTGTCGCCGTCCCCATCCACAGCCATGTCCCCAACCCCGTCCCCTCTCCCCACCTCCACCACCTTCCTGCCGCTCCTTTGCGATGGGGCTCAGCGCTCCTGCCACCCCGTGTCCCCCCTCCCCTCTGTCACGGCGGCCCTGTCCCCTCCCCTCCGTCACCACCCCAGGGTGACCCAGGGGACGTGAGTGTGTGTCGTCCCTCGTCCCGTCCCCCTCCCCGTCCCCTGGCAGGTCACGACTGCTCGCTGCGCCTCTGGCACCTGGCCCACAAGACGTGCGTGCAGGAGCTGACGGCGCACCGCAAGAAGCACGAGGAAGCCGTCCACGCCGTCGCCTTCCACCCCAGCCGGGCCCTCAGCGCCAGCGCCGGCGCCGATGCCCTCGCCAAGGTCTTCGTGTGACGCCGGGGCTGGGGGTGGGGGGGACACGACACACGCGCACACACACACACGTGTCGGTGGCGGGGGTGGCCCTTTGTCGCCTTCCCCACCCGGGGAGCTGAGCCCGGCAGCTCCGTGCAGCTCGTGACGCCCCAGGGCAACCTCGGCTGCGCCCTCCTGGCGCCGCCGGCTGCTCCGGGCAGCCCCGCTGGGGGGGTCCATGGGGCACCTATGGGCCCTGTCTGTCCCCCCCGAGGCGGTTTTGGGGTCTGTGTACCCCTCTGGGGGCAATTACGGGCTCCATATACCCCCCCGAGGCAGTTACGGGCTCTGTGTAACCCTCTGGGCATACTTATGGGCCCTAAATACCCCCCGGGGGGTACTTATGGGCCCTATATACCTCCCCTGGGGGCAGCTGTGGGCTCTGTACCCTCCCAGGGACACTTATGGACTCTATTTACCGCCCCCCCCCGGGGGCACTTATGGGCTCTATATACACCCCAGGGGCAGTTAAAGCCTCTATGTGCCCCCCCCCGCCCGCCCCAAGTCTCGTCCCTGGGGGAGGGGGGGCTCGCCATACCCCCAGGGGTAGTTAAGGGCTCTGCCCCACCCCGGGGCAGTTACTGGCTCAATCTACCCCCTGGGGGGGGCACTACACCCCCCTGGGGGCACCCATGGGAGCACTCTGCCCCGTGGGGGGGGCACTACATACCCCCTGGGGGTAATTATGGGCCTTACCGCTCCCCTCCATGTACCCCCCCCAGGGGGGCTCTTCCCCCCGTCCCCCGGGGGCACTACACCCCCCCCAGGGGCAGTTCCAGCCTGAAGCCCCCCCCCACCCCAACACTACCCCAGGCTGGGGCCCCCCCAAACCCCACCGGGGCCCCCCCACCTTGTATATTTGTACAGCCGTGATGCCCCCCCTCCTGCCCCCATTGCCCCCCCCGGGGGCTCATCACCGCCACCTTATCACTATGTGATAGTCCGGGCCCCCCCACCCCCCCCTCCCCCCCCTCCCCCGGGCCCCTCTCCCCCCATTCTGCCCCCCCCTTTCGCGCCCCCCCCCCCGCCTTCAAATTGCCCTTTTTAATGCTGGTTGCTTTTTATTGTATATTTATTTGGTGTCGGGGGGGGGGGGGCGGGTGTCGGGGGGGTTGTGCCTCAATAAAGCTCTTTGCCAAGAGCCCGGTGCTGCTGCTGGCGGGGGGGGGGGGACACACAACAAGGGCACCCCCTCCAAGCATTGGGACCCCCCTCAGTGCCTCCCCAGACCCCAGTGCCCCCCCCCCAGACCCCCATTGCCCTCCCCCAATATTCCCCGTCCCCCCCCCACCCCTCCCAACCCCTAATTGCCCCCCAGGATCTGGTGCCTCCCCCCAGCCCCCTCCTGCCCCACTGGGACCTGGTTCCTCGACCCCCGGTTCTGGGGGGGTCCCCAAGGACTTGTGTCACCACTGTCCCCTCTTCCATTGCCTGGTGTGCCCCCCCCCGCCGCCCCATCCCCATGGGGACCAGGACTGGCCATGGGGCTGGATGGGGACATGGGGACACCAAGGTCACCGGGGGTGGGGGGGGGTGGGGGGGAATTGTCACAGGGATGTGGGGGATGGTGGAGTCATGGGGTGAAGGGACATTGGGATGAGGACAGTGGGGGGGGGGATGTCACAGGGCCACGGGGACAGGGACATGGGGGTCACGGGGCACGGGGACATGGAAATGGGGGGGGGTGTCACAGGGCCATGGGGACACAGGGGACATCAGGAGTCACTGGGTCATGAGGACCCAGGGATGGGGACGAGGGGGGGGGGGTGTCACAGGGTCATGGGGACACGGGGTTGGGGACCGGGGGCTCACAGGGCCATGGGGACAGGGACAAGGGGGACAGCGGGGACACCAGGAGTCACAGGGACACGGAGCGGTTCCAGGTTGATGGGGACACGATGGGGACGGGGGGGGGGGGTCACAGGATTGGGGGGGGGATGTGTCACAGGCCCATGGGGACGAGGACAGGGCAGTTACAGGCCCGTGGGGACACTGGGGGGGGGACGGGGGTCACAGGGATGGGGACGGAGGGGACCCGGGGCGCTCGTGGCCAGGACGCGGGGGCGGTGGCACCCTGGACACGTGACCGGGCTGGGTGCCACCCCCCCCCGCGGTGTCCGTCCGTCTGTCCCCCCCCCGCGGTGCCCTTTGCGGTGGCAGAGGACGATCCAGGCCGGGCTGAGCATGAGGGTCCTGCGGGTACCGAGGGGGGGGGCGCCACGATGAGCTGAGGACCCGTATTGAGGGGGGGGACAACGCGGGGGGGGGGAAACGGGGGGCGTCCGGGGGGGGACGACAGGTGGGGGGGGGGGTGTCCCTGGGAGGAATCTTTGGGGGGGGGGTGTCATGGGAAGAGCCCTGTGAAGGGGTCACGGAGGGGCTCTATGGCGGGGGGGGGGACGGACATGGGGCGGTCCTATGGGGCAGCTATAGGGGCGACGCGGGGGGGGGGGTTATGGGGAGCTCCCTCCAGAGCGGAGATTTATGGGGGGGGTGAAGGTGACCGGGGGGCCGTCCCGGGGCGGGGGGGGGGGGGGAGTCCGGACACCCCCCCCCACACACACACCACCACCCCCCCCTCCCCCAAGGCCGCCCCCCTGGGGCTGCTGCGGTCGCTGGGTCCCGCCGCCCCCCCCCCGGCGCCTCCACAACCGCGTCCCTGAGCACCAGAAGCTCTTCCAGGTGAGGGGGGGGGGGCCCGGACGCCTGCCGTCCCTTTTGGGGGGGGGGGGGGCAAGGAGGGGGCCCGGACGCCTGGGTCCCCTGGCGGGACAGGGGGTGGCGACCCCCTGATGTCCCTTGTCGCCTCCCCCCCCCCCCCCCCCCCCCCCCCAAGGAGGACAACGGGCTCCCGGTGCATCTCAAGGGGGGGGGCCATGGACTCGGCCCTTTACCGCCTCACCACCCTCATCTGCTCCGTGGGTACGGCGGGGGGGGGGGCAGCCCCGGGGGCGGGGGGGGGACACGGTTGGGTTCTATTTTTAGCCGGGGCAGGGAGGAATGTCCGCCCGGACGCCTGGGTGCCCTGGGGGGGGCGGGGAGGGGGGGGTGGCTAAGGAGGAGCGAGAGCCCGGACGCCTGAGTCCCTTTCGGAGGGGGTGAAGGGGGGGTCCCGGACGCCTGAGTCCCTGGGGAGGGGGCTGGGTCCTGGATGCCTGGGTCCCTGGGGGGGGGGTCCCGGATGCTCGGGTCCCTTGGGGGGGGGGTCCCGGACGCCTGGGTCCCTGGGGAGGGGGGGGCGGTCCTGGATGCCTGGGTCCCTTGGGGGGGGTCGTCCCGGATGCTTGGGTGCCTTGTTGGGGGGGGGGGGTCGCAGACGCCTGGGTCCCTGGGGAGGGGGGGGGTCCTGGATGCCTGGGTCCCTTGTAGGATGAGGGGGGGGGACCCAGCTGCCTGCGTCCCTTGGGGGGGGGGGGGTCCCGGACGCCTGGGTCCCTGGGGGAGGGGGTCCTGGATACCTGGGTCCCTTGTGGGGGGGGGTGGGTCCCGGCTGCCTGGGTCCCTGGGGAGGGCAGGGTGTCCCTGACCGCCCCCCCCCCCATCCCCGCAGGCACCTGCTACTCGCTGTGGGCGCTGGCCCAGGCCTCCATGCCCAAGAAGAACTGAGGGGGGGGGGCCGGACGCCCCCCCCCCGCCCCCCCCCCCCCCAGCCCCTGCCAATAAAAGGCTTCAATGAAGCTGTCGCCCTGTTTGGGGACACCAGGGGACACACACACACACAGGCGGGGGGGGATACGGGGACAGGAGGCGCCAGAAACAGAAGGGATTTTATCGGCCAACTCGGTGACGGCCACTGTCACGGGGGGGTCCCCAAGCGTCCCCAGGGTGTCCCCGTCCCCTCCAGGGCAGGACCAGCCTCCCCCCGGCGAATAAATAGTTTTGGGGTTAAAACCACCAGGAACGGGGCCAGGGTGGGGATGGGGACAAGGGCAGGGACAAGGACGGGGAGAGGGACGCGAACAGGGACAGAGAAGGGCTGGGAACGAGGACAGGGCTGGGGACACCAACGCGGGTAGGGAGAGACAGGGCTGGGGACATCAGGGGGACAGAGGGCCCCCCCCCCAGCGTGCCGGCGTGGGCGGCCAGCAGCAGCTGGAGGGGCGCGGGGGGGTCGGTGTCACCGTCCCCGTCCTTGTCCCCGACCAGCCGCACCACCCGGTCGTGCTGGCGGCTGAACTGCCGGGCCCGCTGGCTGCAGGGGACAGAGGGGGACGCTGCGGGGGACCCCACCGCCCCGGGCGGGGGGGATGGAGGGACGGAGAGGGACCCAAGCGTCCGGGTGCCCAGTACGTCCCGGTACGTCCCGGTACGTACCGGTACGGGCGGCGCTCGGTGGGGCTGAGGCTGCGCCAGAGCTGGGCCAGCTCCCGCGTCACCACCGTGGAGGCCAGACCCGGGTGGGCACTGGCACCGTCACCGGCGGTGTCACCACCCCAGGGCATCCCCTCCTTTGCTCCCTCCTCCTCTCACAAAGCTCGTGACCCGTCCCCCCCCCCCCCCCAGCTGTCCCCATCCTCCCCCGGGCCCACGCATTGTCCCCAGTGTCCTCCTGGGGCCCCTGTTTTGTCCTCGGGGTCCCCGTGTCCCCTCCTCCCGAGGTCCCAATGTTCCCATCATCCCTGGGATCCCCAAGTCCCCCCCCCGGTCCCAATGTTCCCCCATCTCCCCATAGTCCCCCGTTGTCCTTCAGGTCCACAGCCCCTCACGACCACCCCCACCCACCCCCCATGTCCCCAGGGCCCCCCCCTCACGTCATCCCCGGGGTCCCCGTGTTCTCCCCGGTGTCCCCATGCCTCCATGATCCCCATCCTCCCTGGGATCCCGATGTCCCCACAGTCCCTGTCCTCCCCGCTGTCCCCAGGTCCCCATCCTCCCTGGGACCACCCAGGTCCCCCTCCTCATGTCATCCCCCGGGTCCTCGTGTCCCCCCAGGTCCCCCCCCCGCCAGGGTCCCCATCCTCTTGAGGTTCCCACATCCCTGTGTCCCCATCCCCCTGGGGTCCCCAGGTCCCTGTGTCCTCCCGGCGGTCCCCATGTCCCCATCCTCCCTCGGGCCCCAGCTCCTCCCCAGATCCCCATGTCCCCTCCAGGGTCCCCATGTCCCCCCTGGGGTCCCAATCTCCTCACAGCCCCCATCCTCCTTCAGGTCCCCAGGACCTCATGTCCCTCCCCGGGGTCCCCATGTCCCCAGCCTCCCTGGGGTCCCCATGTCCCCCCTGCGGTCCCCATGTCCCCAACCTCCCTGTTGTCCCCATGTCCCCAACCTCCCTGGGGTGCCCACCTCCCCCCCAGGTGCCCATGTCCCCCCCGGGGTCCCCACATCCCCCCCCTGTGGTCCCTGTCTCCCCATAGTCCCCACCCTCACTGAGGTCCCCATGTCCCCAGTGTCCCCGTGCCCCTGGGGTCCCCGTGTCCCCCCCCGCTGTCCCTGGAGTCCCCACCTCATGTAGGCTTTCCGGTTGAGGCAGCAGAACATGATGAACCCATTCACGCATTTCTTCTTGGGGTGGCGGGGGGAGCCACGCTGTCCCTGCTGTGCCCCCCCCGTCCCCATGGCCACCCCGGGGGTCACAAGGATGCCATCGGCCCCTGCCACCTGTGGTGCCGCTGCCAGGGCCTGCGGGGACAGTTGTGTCCCCTGGGGGTGACACCGGGGGGGGGTGACAGTCCCCACCTGCGGGCTCAGATAGACGTCTGCGAAGAGGTCTGGGGGGGGGCGGGGGGGGGGAGATGGTGACACTGAGCGGACACACACACACACACACACAAGGTCACCTCCCCTTGCCCCGGCCCCCCCAAACCACCTCGTAGCACGTTGCTGGGGGACCCTGGGGGGGGGGGGCGAGGCCAGCAGGGAGGGGCTGAGCCCCAGCAGCCCCCCCCGCTGCGGAGGGGGGGACAGGGGAACCCCCCCTGCTGAGGTCCAGCGTGCAAAGCCAGGGGTCCTTGCCGTCCTCCACCTCCTCCTCCTCCTCCTCCTCCTCATAGGGCACCAGCTGCTGCCTGGGGGGAGGGGGGGGGGGTCTCAGCGCCTAGGGGTGCCCCCCCATCGCCCCCCCCCGCCATGTCACCTACCTCTGTGCATCCCCGGCGCCGGGTCCCCCCTCCACAGTGTCCCTGTCCCCAGGGTGGCCTGTGGGGAGGAGGCGGGGGGGGGAGGGAGTTGCATGGCACTGAGGGGGGGGTTTTCCCCCAGCTGTGGGGGGGAGTTCCGAGGGGGGCGAGGGGGGGGGCTGTGTGTGTCCCCATTACCTGCCCCCCCCCCGGGCGATGCTGATGCTCCTCTGCAGGTAAAGGATGTACCCCAGGACGTTGTCCAGCACCTCAATCTGCGGGGGGGGGAGTCCGGGGGGGGGGTGTGTGTGCAGCCACCCGCCCCAGCACCTCCCCAGCCCCCCCGTCTCCCCCTCCTGACACCCCCCCCGGCACCCAGCCCCCTCCGAGACCCCCCCCCCTCAACACGCAGGATGCGCCCCCCCCCCCCCTTTCCCCCAGCACCCCCCCCCATGTCCCCTCCCCCAGGGTGCCCCCCCCCGTACCTCGGTGCGAGGTGCCCCCCCGCTGTCGGGCCAGGGCACCATCTGGGCCAGGTTGGGCAGCAGCGAGCGCCAGTCCCGGTGGGGGCGGCTGTGGGGGGCGAGGGGTGTAGGCGGGGGAACATGGGGGGACACCGGGGGGGGGGGGTGACATGGAGGGACACGGGGGGGGGGAAACACGGGGGGGGTGGGGGTGTAACCGGGAGGGACACATGAGGGGACACTGGGTGGCCCCGGGGGGGTGTAGGGGGGAGGACACTGGGGGGACACACCGGGGAGGGGGGCTCAGCGCGGGGGGAACACATGAGGGGATGGGGGGGGGGGGCACACCAGGGACAGGGGAGGGGCGACGACAACACATCGGAGGGTGACATGGGGGGGGGAGATACCGGGTGAAGGAGCTTTTGGGGTGGGGGTGGCATGGGGTGGGGGTGGGGGGGGTGACACTGGGTAACATGGGGGGGGGGCACGGGGGCGGTACTGGGGGGGGGCGGGACAACGGCGATGCAGCGTGGGGACATCCAGGGGGTCACACGGAGGAAGGGGGGGGTGGGGTGTGTGGGGTGTATCACGGCGGGGGTGGGGGGGCCGTGACAGGCGGCGGGACGACGGTCCGTCCCCGCCCCCCCCCCCCCCCCCCCCCCCGCCACTTCCCGACCTTCCTCACCGGTGCCTGCGGGGCGGCTTCGGGGGCATCTGCGGGGGGAGAAACGGCCGGGGTCAAACGGCCCCGGGGGGGCGGAACTCAGACCTGGCCCGGGGGGGGAGGGTGTCCCAGACCCGGGGGTACCGCGGGGTCCCGGCCCCGGGGGTGTGTGTGTCCCAGACCTGGGGAAGTCGGGGGATGGTGGGGGGGGGGGGGGGGGCGGACGCTGATCCGTGGGGGGCCGTCCCGGGATCCATGGGGTGTCTCGGGGGGGCCCCGGGCCCGTGGGAGGGTCCCGGTCCCAGGCCCAGGGGGGAGCTCAGACCCGGGGGGCGGTTCTCAGGAGGGGCGGGTACCGGGCCTGGGGTTCTGCTCAGTCCCGGTGGTCCCGGTCCGGGGGAGGGCCGTTCCCGGGGGAGAGTCCCAGGCCCGAGAGGGGTCCCGGGGGGGGGTCCCGGTCCTGGTCCCGGTCCTGGTCCCGGGGGGGGCGGGGCCGCCGATTCCGCGCTCGCACCTCGCCCGGCAGCCGGCACGCGAAGAAGGAGCTTCGCGGGCGGGGGGGCGTGGCCTGTGCACGCAGGCGGAGCCCGCCTTAGCGCTCCTCTGATTGGACGCCTCCGCCGCGGGGGGCGTGGCCTGCGCGGAACCACGGGGGGCGTGGCCTGCGCGGAACCAATGGCCCACGGGGCCGGATACAGCAGGGGGCGGGGACAGCGTTAGTCCCGCCCCCACGCCCCGCCCAGCCCCTCCCCGTTTTCCCGCGACGGGACAAAGAGCGGCCGGGAGCTGGTGACGAGCCCGGGGCGGGTTCAGTGGACCTGGGAGCGATTCGATCGGCCCGGCGGGGGCGGATGCGGCCGAGGGGGGATCAGGCCGGGGGGGTTCGATCGACCCCAGGGTGTTTAATGGCTCTGGGGGGGATTCGATGGACGCAGGGCGGGAACGGGCTGGCAGGGTTCGATTGACAGCCCGGGGCGGGGGTGGAATCAGGCTGGGGGGGGGGTTTCGATCGACACCCCCGGGGGGGAAGATCATGCTGGGGGGGTTCGATCAGCCCAGGGTGGATTCGATGGGCCCCGGGGCGGGGGCACCACAGAGACACCAGGTAGTAACAAACCAGGTTTATTGCCCGTGGGGGGGTGAGCACAGTGCCCGGGGCAGGGGGGAGGGGGCACACATGACAACATGACAAGCCCAATTCTGCCCACCCCAGGGGGGCTCGGCCCCCCCCCCCCAAACACCCCCTGGGGTAGGGGGGAGGGCAGGACAAGGAGGGAGCCCCTGGGGAGGCCCCAGCCCCAGGGCAGCATACAGAGGCTCAGGCGACGCCAAGGGAGCACGGCTGGGCACCCCCAGGAGGCTGTAAGGGCAGAAGGGGTCCCAGGGGACCCCGGGGCGGGGGGGGGTGTCCCCTACTTCCCGGCGATGAGGGGGTTGCGCAGGACGACGATGACGGAGTCCCCGCGCAGGAACATCTTGGAGATGTAGCGGTCCTTGTTCACTGGCTTGGACTTCTTCTTCCCCTTCCCACTCTTGGGCACCTCCGTCCACATCTCCTTCACATGTCTCCAGCACCATGTTGCAGTGCCTGGGGGGAGACGGACATGGGACGCATTTGGGGTTGCCCCCCGCCCCCAGGCCGGGGGAGGCGGGGCTGCGGCTCCCCCGAGAGGACACGGGGCAGGGGACATGAGTGAGACCAGGGGAAATCTGAGGGGCCCTGAAGGGATCGAGCTGGACCAGGGGAACTCACAGGGCAACCCTGGAGAACGTGGGGGACCATGGGGGAACCCTGCAGTGACCCTGGGGATCGTTGGGGGAGGGGAAGGGGACATGGGGGATTGTGGGGGGACCCTGGAGTGACTTTGAGGACCCTGCAGGACATTGGAGACCCTGGTAACCTCTTTGGGGGCCCTGGGGTGACCGATGGGGACATTGGGGGACCATGGGGTAACCCAGAGGACCCTGAGGGGAATGAGCAGGACCAGGGAGACTATGGGGCACACAAGGGTGACTCAGGGAGACCCCGGAGGACAATTTGGGGTGACTCAGGGGGACACTGGGACACCTTAGAGGTCCAAGAGAGCCTTTTGCAGACCCTGGTGTGACCCAAGGGAAGATTGGGGACCACGGGAGGGGACCCTTGGGGACATAAGGGGTTTGTGGGGGGGACCCTGGAGTGACCCAGGGGGACATGGGGAACCCTGAGGGGACCCCAGAGTGATCCAGGGGGACCCTGGGGTGACCCAGGGGCACACGGGGATCTTGGAGTGACCCTGGGGTGACCCTTGAGGACACGGGGGGACCGGTGGGGGGATCCTGGCGTGACCCAGAAGGACATTGAAGACCATGAGGGGGGACCCCAGAAATGACCCAGGAGGAGACTGGGGACTGTGGGGGGGACCCTGGGGGGACTCAGGGGGACACTGGGGACCATGAGGGATCCTGGAATGACCCAGGGGGACATTGAGACTGTGAGGGGACCCCGGGGTGATCCAGGAGGACATTGGCGAGATCCTGGGGTGACCCAGGTGGACACTGGGCGACCATGGGGGGACCTGGGGTGACCCAGGGGGACATCATAAACCCCAAGGATAAAAGAGAGCAGGACCGGGGAACCCTCAGGCACACTGGGAAGCCCCAGGTCACGTCAGGGTGAACCCGCAGGACATCAAGGACGCCTTTGGGGTCACCCTGGGGACAAAGGTGCAGACCTGTCAAAGGCCTTCACGCGTCCCAGGAGCTTCTTGTTGTTGCGGCAGTTGATGAGGACCTGGGTGTTGTTCTTGACGGACTGGGTGAGCACGGAGAGCGGCCCCGTGTTGAACTCCTCCTCCTCCCGCTTCTGCAGCTCCTCCGGCGTCATCTCGCTCTTGGGCTTGTTCAGCAGGCTCCTGCAGGGCCAGCAGGGGACATCACGGGGACGCCGCAGGGCAGGGGAGATGGGGACCAGCACGGGGGGACGCTGTGGATGGTGGGGCTGGGGGTGCGTGGGGCAATGGCGGGGTGGGGGTGGCAGGGAACGCGAGGATGGGGAACAGGGGGTGGCAGGGAACATGGGGATGGGGAACCGGGGGTGGCAGGGGGCACTGGAGGTGGCAGAGGATGCCAGGATGGGGAACAGGGGGTGGCAGGGGACACGAGAGTGGCCGAGGACACACTGGGGACAGGGATCTAGGAGTAGCGGGGCCACCACGAATAGCAGGGGACACCGGGATGGGCAACAAGGGGGGCACGGGACATTGACATGGGGAACTAGGGCTGACAGAGGACACGGGGATGGGGAAGAAGGACGCCCGGAAACGAGGAACCGAGGGCGGAGGACCACCGGAGACAACGGGGGGGGCCCCGGGAGCCTCCGAGCGGGGTCTTGGGGGCGGCGAACCGGGGCCCGGGGGCAGCGCCGAGGCAGCTGGAACGGGACGGGACGCAGCCTAGCCTCCTTCCATCGATCCCGTCCCACCCTCCACACCTCGCCCCGGCCCTCCCTGCCCCCCCCCCCCTCACATGGCGGCTCCGCTCCGGTCCCGCGTCTCCACTTGCGCGCACCGCCCGCACGTCCCGCTTCCGGGTCACGGCGCCTCCGCAGCTCCACTTCCGGGTCACCGCGCCGCGGCGGGCGGCGAGGCGCCAAGACGCTTGCGCGGAGGGGTGAGGGGCGGGGCGGAAGGGAGGGGCGTGGCCGTCGGAGAAGGGGCGTGGCCTCGGCGCGGCCACGGCGGCAGGATACGGGATGGGGCGGGGTCTGGCGGGGTGACAAAGGGGCGTGGTTTATGGAGGCGGGGCCTCTGGCCGGCTGCCCGAGGGGGCGGGGCTTAGGCGGGGGGGTTGGGACCCCATGGGACCCGAAGCCAATGGGGCGGGGCCGGCGGGTGGTGGGCGGGGCCTGGGGGCCCGGGCTGGGGGCTTTGGCCGTGGGCCAGGGGGTGGGGCCACAGCGTGGGGGGCGTGGCCGGGGCAGGGGGCTTTGGCCGGCGGCCCGGGGGGAGTGGCGGCGGAGGGGGGGGGGGGGGAAAGGAGGGGGGGGGGGGGGGGGGGGGGGGCTCGGTCGGGGAGGGGGCGTGGTCGGGGAGGGGGGCTCGGCGCGGTGGGGTGCGGGCGCGCAGAGGGCGGCGGCGGCGGGCAGCCATGGACGGGCGGCCCGGGGCGAGGTACGGGGCAGGATCGGGCCCCCGGGGGCGGCGGCGGGACAGGATCCGACCCCTGGGGTGGGGGGGTTCGGGGGGGGGGGGGGCGGGGCCCGATGGGGGGTGCCAGGGTTCGGTCCCCGCGGTGGGGGTCAGGATCCGTCCCCCGAGGGGGAGTCCCCGGGGGGGTGTCAGGATGCGGCCCCCGTGGGGGATCCTTGGGGGGGGGGGTCAGTATCCGACCCCTCGGGGAGTCCCAGGGCTCGGTCGCCCGGGGGGGGGGTCAGGATCAGGCCCGCTGGCAGGGGTCCTGGGCCAGGGTCCCAGGCGGAGGCAGGATCCGACCCCTGGAGGGGGTCCCGGTCCGTGGTCCCCGGGGGGAGCAGGATCCAACGCCCCCGGGGGAAGTCCCTGAGTCCGGTTCCCGGGGTGGCACTCCTGGGGCAGGGTCCCCGGGGGGAGTCAGCATCAGTTCCCCTGGAGGGGCTCCGAGGGTCCGACCCCTGGGGGAGGGTGTCATGATCCGACCCCTGGGGGGGATCGTGGGCCCAGG
>NC_071492.1:0-72500 GCF_028500815.1 Rissa tridactyla | reverse complement strand
AACCCAACAACCCCCCCGCGCCGAACCTGGCACCCTCCGGGCCCTGGCACCCCAACTCCCCCCCCCCCCCAGCATGCTGAATAACCCCCAGCACCGCCGCCAGCACCCCAACCCCACCCTTCAAGACACCCAGACCTCCAGCACCCTGACCGCCCCCCAAATGCCAGCGCCCAAAAACCCACCCACCCCCCTGGAACTCTGCCCGCCCCCCCCAGCAGCCTAAACCCCCTGCAAGATGCCCAGACCCCCAGCACCCTGCCCTTCCCCAGGACCCCCGACACCCCAAACCCTCCCTGTGCCCTGGACCCCCAGCACCCAGCCCCGCCCCCCCCCTTCCCAGACCCCCAGCACCTCAAACCCTCCTAGACCTGCCCGCTGACACCCCCATCCCCATTTCTAGCACCCCGAAAATACCCTGACCACTGGCATCCTCCCCCCCCCCCCGCAGCCCCTCACCTCCCCAGCATCCCAAAGCCCCCCAGACCCCTGGCACCCCAAACCTTTACACCTCGCCCTCCCCCCACCCAGGACCCCTCAGGACCCTTCAGCACCTCAAGCCCCCCCCCCCCCCCAGGACTGAATAGACCACATCCAGGACCCTCTTGGGGCCCCCTCCATCCCGTAAGGGCCCCCCAGGACCCCATAGGACTTTGTAGGGGACCCCCCCCCCCAGGGGGCCCTCCCCGGCTGATTCGGGGTGCCGCAGGATCGGGGAGGTGGCGGGGTACACCCCCGAGGAGCTGCTCGGCTGCTCCCTCTACAAGTACGTCCATGCCCTCGACTCCGACACCCTCAGCAGGAGCGTGCACACCCGTGAGTGCCCCCCAAAATCCCCCCGGCACCCCAACACCCACCTGGGAACCCCAACATCCCCCTGGGAACCCCAGAATCCCTCCTGCACCCCAATATCCCTCTGGGAACCCCGACACCACCTGGGAATCCAAACATCATCCTGGGAACCCCGACATTGTCCTGGGAACCCCGACAACCCCCTGGGGCACCCCGATATCCCCCTGAGCATCCGAATATCCCCCCGGGGCACCCCTGGAAGCTCCATCGTTCCCCCCCTAGGGCTCCCTGGGCACCCCTGGGACACCCACGGGCACCCCAACATCTCCTCTGGGCACCCCAGTATTCCCCCTAGCACCCCCTGGGCACCTCTGGGCACCCCAATATCCCCCTAGGGCACCCCTGGGCACCCCACTGTCCCCTCTGGGCACCCCAGTATCCCCCTGGGGCACCCCTGGGCACCCCACCGTCCCCTCTGGGCACCTCAATATTCCCCTTTGGCACCCCTGAGCGCCCCAATATCCCCCTGGGCACCCCACCATCCCCTCTGGGTGCACCAACACCCCCCTCCCCCGGGCACCCCGGCCCCCCCCCGGTCACCCGTGGGGTGGTGGCCCCCCCCAGTGCTGAGCAAGGGCCAGGCGGTGACGAGCCAGTACCGGTTCCTGGCCAAGCGCGGGGGGTTCCTGTGGGCGCAGACCCAGGCCACCGTCATCGCCAACAGCCGCAGCGCCCAGCCCGAGGGCATCGTCTGCCTCACCTTCGTCCTCAGGTGGGGGGGACACGGGGTGGGGACAGGGGGGAGCGACACGGGGGGGGACGGGCCCTCTGCGCAGTGTCGGGTGCCTGTGGGACATTGGCGCTGCCTAAGTGGTGCCTTGGGAGGTGCAGCCCCCCCAGATCTCAGCCCCCATCCCCAGTGCTGGGGGAGGGGGGGGGGCAGCCCCCCAAATCTCAGCCCCCATCCCCAGTGCTGGGGGAGGGGGGGGGGCAGCCCCCCAAATCTCAGCCCCCATCCCCAGTGCTGGGGGGACACTGCAAACCCGTCGTTTTAGGGGGGGGGTCGCTGCCCGTGGGGTCCCCGTCCCGCGGGGGCTGACACCACCCCCCCCCCACGCACACCCCCCCCTCAGCCGTGTGGAGCAGCGGGGGGTGGTGCTGTCGCTGGAGCAGACCCAACGCCGGGGGGAAGGGCGCCGCCTGCCCCCCCCCCGCCCCCGGCCCCGACACCCCCGATGCCATCCTCAACCTCAGCCTCGGTGGGCACCAGTTGCGGCAACTGGGAGCACTGGGAGGGGGTGTTGGGGGGGGCACTGGCCGGTGACGGGGGTACTGGCAGCAATGGGGGGGCACTGGGAGTTGATGGGGGTACTGGGAGCACTGGGAGAGGATCATGGGGGGCACTGGGGCTTGATGCATGGGGGTCTGGGGGGGGGGCTGGGATCTCCGGGGGGTGTCCCTGGGAGGGGGTTTGGGGTCCCTGGGGCATGGGTCCCTGGGGGGGGGGTTGGGGGTCCCCCACCCCATGTGATGGTGCAGAGAGGGGTGGGGTGTCCCGTGGGCGCTGGAAGGGGTCCCTGAGGGTCTCTAGGGGGGGCTCGAGGGGGTGCTGGTGGGTCCCCGGGGGGGTTCTGGGGGTCTTCTGCCCCCTGTGATGCTGCGGGGAGGGGTGGGGGGGGGATTTGTGGGGTCCCTGGGGGATCCCTGGGAGTCCCCTGTCCTGTGTGACGCTGTGGGCAGGGGTGGTGGGGGGGGGGACCTGTGGGTGCTGGGGGTCCCTGCGGGGGTCCCTAGGGGGTCTCCACCCCATGTGACGCTGTGGGCAGGGGTGGGGGGCCCGCGGGTGCTGGCTTTCCTGCGCCCGGCCCATGTCCCCGAGGCGGTGCTGCAGCGGGACCCCCGGCGCTTCTGCTCCCCCGAACTCGCCCGTCTCCTCGCCCCCATCTTCGACCCCCCCCCAGCACCCTCCCGCCGCCGCCCCCCACAGCCCCTCCCCGGTGAGTCCAGCCTCAGGGCTTTTGCCGGGGGGGGGGGTGGTGGTGTCCCAGCCAGGCTTGGAGGGAGAGGGCACCTTGGGGGGGTCCCTGTGAGACTTTTGGAGGTCCCAGCCAGGCCCTGGGGAAAATGGGGGGGGGAGATCCTTCCCAAGCTATGGGAGGACTGGGGGGTTCCTTGGCAAGGCTGGGGCGGGGCGGGGGGGGGGGGTCCTGGAGCCCTGGGGTTGTCCCTGGGAGGTCATGGCCAGGGTGAGGTGGGGGGGAATCCTGAAAGAATATGGGGGGGAAGTTTGGCTTTGGAGGGGAACTTGGGGGGGGGTTCTGGGCAGGCTGGGGGGAGTTCTGGGGGTCCATGGCTGTGCCCCACCCCCAGCCCCCCGGGGACGAGCTGCTGTTCGAGGTGCAGAAGCTTTTCGCGGGGAGCCCGGGGCCCCGAACGGCCCTGCAGGTATGGGGGGGGGTGGGGGGGGACCCCTGTCACGCAGGGGGGGGCCCTCCCCCTGTCCCCACCTTGGACCTGGCCATGCCGGGGGGGCTGTGTGTGTGTGACCCTGTCTCCCCGTCCCTGTCCCCCCAGGCGTCGCCCCCTGGACCTGGCCATGCTTGCCCCCTACATCCCCATGGACGGCGACTTCCAGCTGGGCGGGGCCGAGGCGCCGCGTGGGCGGGGCCCGCGCCCACCCGGCCCCGCCCCCTCGGCCGCGGCCCCGCCCCCTCGGCCGCGCGCCCGCAGCTTCCCCGGGCGCGGCTCCGCCCCCTCCCGGCCCGGCCCCGCCCTCCCGCGCTGGGGCAGCGACCCCGCCCTCGGCCCCGCCCTGGCGCCCCGCCCCACCAGGAAGAGGTGGGCGGGGCGCCGCGCGCGGGGAGGCGGGGCCGGATTTGGGCGGGACTCGGTGGGAAGGGGCTCTTAGGGGAGGGGCTTGGCGGGGGTGGGGCAAGTTGGGGCGGGGGCTAAGGGGAGGGGGCGGGGGGCCTAGGAAGGGCTGGTGGCGGGAGCCGGGTGTGGGCGTGGCGCGGGTGGGCGTGGCGCGGCGTGTGACGGTGCCGCGCAGGGCACGGGGAGCTGAGCGGGGAGGACGCGGGGGCCCCCCTGAAGCGCCCCGAGCTCGACCCCCACCTGCTGCCCCCCCTCGGCCTGGTACGAGGGGACACGGGGGGTGGGATACGTTGGGGGGGACGGGGGAGGCGGGGGGGGGACGGGGACGAGACGGCGCGGGGGGGGGGGGATGCACGCAGGGGACGAGGCGTGGGGGCACCGCGGGGGGGGGACATGGATATGGGGGACACGGTGGGCACGGGGGTGGGAGGGGGCGGGGGGGAGGCACTCATGGTGGGGGGGGGCGTAGGGGCCATGGGAACACACGGGGGCGGGGGGGGGGGGACTGTGGGGACGTGGGGTCAGGGGAAGGGGGACAGCCTGGGGGGGCGGGGCGGGGACAGGTGGGAGGGGGGCAGGGTGCCCTGTCCCCATGCCCCCCCTCCCCTCCGTGTCCCTACCCCCCCCCCCCACGCCCCCCCCCCGACGTGTCCCTCGCAGGGGCTGCTGCTGAGTGGGGAGGACCCCCCGGGACTGAGCCCCTCCCTGGGGCAGGAGCAGCCTCTCGGTGAGGAGGGGCCCCGAACGAGGGGGGACCCCGATAATAGCGGGGGTGGGAACCCCGATAATGGCTGGGTGGTAATTGGGGGAGGCCCAAAACCTGGGGGGGACCCCGATAATGGGGGTTTAATCCAATAATGGGGATTTAATCTAACAATGGGGGGATCCAATACTTGGGGAGGGCCCCCCCCCCGGGTTTGGAAGGGGGTGAAACCCAGGAAGACCCCCCAAAACTGGGAGGGGTGAAAATAGGAGGACCCCGATAACAGGGGTGAAATGGGGGGGGGGGCGGGCACAAGCAGAAAGGGGGGAGGTGGAGGGTCACTAAAATGAGGCGGGGGGGGGAGTGACTACCAAGGGAGCTTGGGGGGATATGTAAAGAGAGGGGACCCCAATAATATGTGTCCCCCCCCTCCCAGCGCTGCTGGCTGATGGCCTGGCCCTGCCGGGGGGTCCCCCCGCACCCCACCCTGGGGCCCCCCCAGGAGGAGACGAGGGGCACCCAGGAGGACCCCCCCGGGGTGCATGTCTGGGGAGCAACTGAGGGGGGGGGGCTGCATATGGAAGGGGCCGCCCCCCCCGCAAAACCACGGAGCCCCCAACCACCTTGACGGGGACCCCAGAACACAACTTCTCTCCTCAAAACCCAAGGAGAGGGGGTCTGAAACACACCCCCCAATACCCAATGGGGAACCCCCAAAAAACCAGCCCCCCCCAAACCCACCCCACAAGTGGGGGGGGCCCCCAACCTGGCACTCAGTGGGGCCCCCCTAAACCCATGTCCCCGGTCAGGTGGGGGGGGACACCAAAAGCCATGACATCTCCCACAGACCCTGGGGTGCCCTCAGTGTCCCCCCTCCCAGCCTGGGGCGCCCCCCTCCCCCCAATTAATTTCCCCCCCCTTGATGCCCCCTCCTCCACCAGGCCCCCATCCTTGGGGGCTTTGACCCCCAAGTGTGGGGGACACCCCTCCGGTCTGTTGCCCCGCACTCATGGGAGCCCCCCCCACACCCCCTCACCCATGGGGCACCCCTTGGGGACCCCACCTGTATCTCCCCCCCCAGCCCCCAGCTCTGAGGACCCCTTGGAGGGCCCCCCCTCAATTTGGGACCCCCCAACCCCCCCAAATCCCCCCCCATAGGGAACCCACTGAGCCCCCGCTTCTGGAGGGTCCTCACCACCCCCCCCAACCATGAGGCCCTCCCCCCCCCCCCCCCCATCTTCTCATGGGGCCTTCCCAGGGCCCCCCCCTCCTACCTCGGCCTGGCCCCCACTGGGGGGGCATGGGGGGGGGCCCATCCTCCCCACTTGGTGCTGGGCTGAAAATGCCCCTTTGGGGGGGCCCCAGAGACACACCCCCCCCCCCTCCCCCCCATCAAATCCGGGACCACTGGGGCAGCGCCTCCGTCCCCGGGGACCCCCCCTTTATAGTGCTCCATCCTGCACGGCCCTGGGGCCTCGGAGAGACATCCTTGTGCGAGAGCCTCGTGCAAGAGCTGCCCTCCGTGCAAGAGCTTCGTGCGAGAGCCAGCCTCACGTGAGACCTGCCCTCGTGCAAGGGCCTTGGGCAAGAGCCCCGGGTGAGAGCCAGCCTCGTGCGAGGGCCTCACGGGAGAGCTGACCCTGTACAAGAGCCTCGTGCGAGGACCTCGTGTCTAACACTTGCACCCTCGTGCAAGAGCCTCGCGCGAGAGCCGTCCTCCAGCAAGAGGCCATCCTCACGCCGAACACTCGTGCGAGAGCCACCCTCTGTGCGAGAGCCGCCTGTGTGCAAGAGCCTTGTGCGAGGACCTTGTGCCTCAGCCTTGTGCAGGAGCTGCCCTTGTGCAAGAGCCTTGTGCGAAGGCCTCCCACCAGAGCCTTCGGGGTGAGCCGCCCTCCGTGCGAGAGCCCCCCCCGCGCCACGTGCCTTCCCCCCCCCCGACCCCCCCGCTCGGCTCTCACCCCTGAGCTGGGGCGAGCAGAGCTTGCACGAGGGGCCTGTCCCTTGCACAACGGCCCCTCGCACGAGGAGGGGGCCGGATGCCGCTGCCCAGAGCCGCTGGGACCCACACGCACACCCCCTCTGGCCCCCCCAGTGAGGCCCCGCTGCCCCCCCACAATGTCGCTTTTGGGGGGGGTGGGGGGGTGTCCTGTACCTCGCCCCCCCCGCCAGTGTGCTGCCACACGCTTGTGCATGGGCCACGTGCGAGGGGGGGGCCCGCACAGACACACGCACATGCACCCCCGCGGGGGGGGGGCCGCGTGGGGACACGGACGGTGTCACACACATCCCCCCCCCCCCACCCTGCCGTGCTGCCTCCCCCCCCATAAACCTGCTCTGAACCTGCCGAGGGCCTGTGACTGTGCCTTGGGGGGGGGACATGGGGGAACATGGAGGGGGTGATGGAGACACACAGGGGGACACAGGGGGGCATGGGGGATGATGCGGACATGGGGGGACACAGGGGGTGATGGGGGGTACGGGGGGGGGGATGGGGGAAAAAGGGACACGGGGGGGACATTGTGGGTGTTTGGGACATGGAGGGACACGGGGGGAAGGGTACACAGGGGGACACGGGGGGTGATGGGGACACAAAGGGACATGGGGGGGACACGGGGGGTGATGGGGGGTACGGGGGGGGATGGGGACAAAGGGACACGGGGGGGACATTGTGGGTGTTTGGGACATGGGGGGACACGGGGGGCGATGGGGACATGGGAGGGGACATGTGGGGGGACAGGGGAGACCCAGCCCGGTGACGGGACCCGGCCGCTCCGGTTCCCCTTCGCCCGTCTCTATGGTCCCGCCCGGCTCCGCTCTGCGCGCGGCGCGCGCCCGTTTGCGACACCGCCCCCCTCCCGTCCCGCCGCCTTTGCGACAGTGGCGGCGCCGCTTGGCGGCGCGGTGGGTCGCGCTCCCCGCGGTTGCCAGGGCGCTTTACGGCCCGGCGATGGCGGAGGGAGAGCGGGCGGAGAGCGGCGGCGGGGCCGGACCTGGGCGGCCCCCGAGCCCGGCCGATCTGGAGCGGGCCGAGGCCCTCAAGACCCGCTGCGAACGAGTTCTTCAAAGGTACCGGCGGGGGGGCTGCCAGACAGGGAGCCGTGGGGGGGCAATAAGGGGCTGCCGGATAGGGAGGAACGGGGAGCTGCCAGATAGGGAGCCACGGGGGGCATGGGGGCTGCCAGATTGGGAGCCACGGGGAGGAACGGGGAGCTGCCAGATATGAGCCACGGGGGGTAGTGACAGGTGGCGGCTGCCAGGTGGGGAGACTTAGGGGGCAATGAGAAGCAGACAGGGAGCCATGGGGGCTGCCGGGCAGGGAGCCGTGGGGAGCAATGGAGGACTGCAAGATAGGGAGCCACGGGGGGCAGTGGGGAGCTGCCAGATCGGGAGCCATGAGGGGCGATGGGGGGCTGCCAGATCGACAGCCGTAGGGGCTGCCAGGTAGGGAGCCATTGGGGGGCAATGGGGGGCTGCCACATCGGGAGCCGTGGGGTGCAATGGGGGGCTGCCAGACAGGGCGCTGAGGGGGGCAGTGAGCAGCTGCCAGGTAGGAAGCCGTAGGGTGGCAGCAGCCGGATGGAGAGCCATGGGGGCAGTGAGGGTTGGGGGCTGCCAGATAGTGATCTATGGGGGGCTAGAGCAGCAGCCATGTCAGCGGCCGGTACAGGAGCAGGCTGCTGCATAGCGAGCTGTTGGAGGGGCAATTGAATCAGAGACCCCCTGCCAGATTGGGAGCCACGTGGGAAGCGAGGGTCGGCCCCAGGAGGGTCAGGGCTGCCTGTAGGCGTCAGGGTGCCCCTGTGGGCAGGGGTCCCGTCCCGCTGACACCTGCCGGTGGCCCAGGAAGGGACTATGAGAACGCGGTGAAGTACTACAGCAGCGCCATCGAGCTGAACCCCACCAACGCCATCTACTATGGGAACCGGAGCCTGGCCTACCTGCGCACGGAGTGCTATGGCTATGCCCTGGCAGACGCTCACGCGTGCCGTCGAGCTCGACAAGAAGTACGTCAAGGGCTACTACCCGCCGCGCCGCCAGCAACATGGCCCTGGGCAAGTTCAAGGCTGCCCTCCGTGACTACGAGACGGTGAGGCTGGGCACCTTTGGTGTCGGAATGTGTCCCCCTGGAGCTTGGTGGCGGGGGGGGGGCTCTCTGGGGACCCCTTTGGTGTCAGTGTGTCCCCCTGGAGCTTGGGGAGTCTTGGGGACCCCCTTGGTGTCAGCGTGTCCCCCTGGAGCTTGGGAGAGTCTTGGGGACACCCTGGTGTCAACGTGTCCCCCCCTGAGATTGGAGGAGGCTTGGGGACCCCTTTGTCACATCCCTGGTGAGAGCCTGTCCCCTCAGAGCTTGAGGGAGGCTTGGGCACTCCTCTGGTGTCAGCGTGTCCCCCCCTCAGAGATTGAGGGAGGCTTGGGGACCCCCTTGTCCCTTCCGTGGTGTCAGTGTGTCCCCCTGGAGAGTGTGGGCAAGCTTGGGGGACCCCCTTCCGCCCACCCCCGCCCATGTCAGCATGTCCCCTTAGAGCTGGACAGGGGGACCCTATGGGGATGTCCGCCTTCTTGTCCCCTCACTAGTGTCAGCACATGCTCTTAGAGCTGGGGGGAGAACCCTTGGGGACCCCTCTTGTTAACCCCCCAGAGTCATGATGTTCCCTAGAGCTGAGGGGGACACTTGGGGACACTCTGCTGTTCCCCCTGACTAGTCACAAAAGGTCTTCAGAGCTGCAGGGACCCTTGGGGACCTCCTTGCTCCCCACCCTGAGGGTCAGCACATCCCTCGGAGCTGTAGAGACACTCAGGGACCCCCTTGTCCCCCCTCTCCCCCATGTCAGCACGTGCCCCAGAGCTGTGGTGATGGCCTGGGGACCCCCTTCCCTCCCCTTTCCCCCACGTTAGCACATGCCCCAGAGCTGTGGGGACATTTGGGGACCCCTTTGTCCCCCCCCAGCATCATCCCTGCCCTCACATCCAAGGGTCTCTCTGTCCCTGTCCCCTCTCAGGGACAGTGGGGGTGCTGAAATCCGGGTGGCCCCGTGGCCCTCGGTGGCTGTCCCAGTCCCCTGACGTGTGTGTCCCCCCCCAGGTGGTGAAGGTGAGGCCCAATGACAAGGATGCCAAGCTGAAGTACCAGGAATGTCACAAGATTGTCAAGCAGAAGGCCTTTGAGCGGGCGATCTGCCAGCGATGAGCACAAGCGCTCTGTTGTGGACTCCCTTGACATCGAGAGCATGAGTGAGCCCCCCCTGACCCCCACCCGCTCCTTGTGCCCCCCCAAAAATCAAGGCACCCCCTTTTTCCACAGGCAGGGCAGGAGGATGAGGGGGCTGTGAGGGTCACCAGTAAAGGTTCGGGGGTCCCCTTTGGGGTTCCTGTGGGGGGCTTGGAGGTCGCTGTGAGGGTCTCGGGGAGGCCTTGAGGTCTTCAGACAAGGGTCAGGGTCCCTTGGGAGGATCCCAAGGGGTCTCATGAGAGTCTTGGGGGTCTCTGGAAGGATTTTTGGGGTGGGTGTGAGGGCGGTGAGAGTCTTAGGGGGACCATGAGCATTCCCAACAAAAGGCTCAGGGTCCCCATGGGGGTCTTGGGGGTCTGTGAGGGTCCCTAGCAGAGGCTTGGTGTCCCTGGGAGAGTCCCTGGGAGGACCTCTGACAAAAGCTCAGGTCACCTGGGTAGGTCTCAGGCACCTCGGGGGCCCAGGGGAGGCTCTGGGTTCCAACAACAGCCTTGAGGAGCTCTCGGGGTCTCCAGGAGGGTCTTAAGGGACCATGGAGATCCCATGAGAGTCCGAAGGACCCATGAGAGTCCGAAGCAGAGCTTTAAGTTACCCAGAAGGGTCCCCAGGAGGGTCTCAAAATCCCCATGAGGGTCTCAGGGCACCCATGATGATCCCCAGCAAAGGGTTGGGATCACCATGAGGGTCCCCGTGAGGGTCTTGGGGTCCCCATGAGGGTGCCTAGCAGAGCTCTGGTGTCCCCATTAGGGTCCCCAGCCAAGGCTCAGTGTCCCCAGCAGGCTACCGGGGTTCGTCAGGGGCTGTGAGCTTGCGGGGAGGGATGGCAGGGGCATGGTGGCCCTTTGGGAACTTGTCCCTCGCTGTCCCCCTGTGTCCTTGGCCACCGGTGGGGTTCATTTTGCAGCCATTGAGGATGAGTACAGCGGCCCCAAGCTGGATGGTGGCAAGGTGACGTTGGATTTCATGAAGGAGCTGATGCAGTGGTACAAAGGAGCAGAAGAAACTCCATAGAAAATGCTGCCTACCAGGTACCCCAGTTCCCCCCAAACTCCCTCTAGTCCCCTGCCGGGCTCTGCCCCATCCTCAAGTGCCACGTGTCCCCCTCCTTGTTGCCTCTGCTGATCCTTTGTCCCGGCAGATCCTGGTGCAGGTGAAGGAGGTGCTGGCCAAGCTCCCCACGTTAGTAGAAACGACGTTGAAGGAGGTGGGTGCCCCTCACCAGGTGCTGGTGCTGCTGGGTGTGTGTGTGTGGGGGCAAAGTCCCCAAGCGGTGACATTCCACTCTGGCTCATCCCAAACGCAGACAGAGAAGGTGACGGTGTGCGGGGACACCCACGGGCAGTACTACGACCTGCTGAACATCTTCGAGCTCAACGGGCTGCCCTCCGAGTCGAACCCTTACGTATCCCCCAGGAGGGAGTGGGATTGAGCCCGCCCCCGCGCCGGGGTCTCACCGGGATCGTTCCCACCCCCATGGTGGGGACAGACACGGGGATGGGTGGCATGAGGGAATGGGGACTTTGGGACCTGTTTTCCTGAGCTGGTTGCAGATATTCAACGGGGACTTTGTGGACCGCGGGTCCTTCTCGGTCGAGGTCATTCTCACGCTCTTTGGCTTCAAGCTCCTCTACCCTGATCACTTCCACCTTCTCCGAGGTAATGCAGCCACCATGGGTGACAGGTCCTTGTCCCCTCGTCCTGGGTTGTGAGGCCGTGTCCCCAGTTGTGGGGCCTCGTCCCATGCCCATGTCCCCTGTCCCCAGCCATAGGACCAGCTCCTGGGTTGTGGGGCCGGGTCCCCTTTCCCTAGTTGTGGTGCCACGTCCTGTATTCCGTGTCCCCTGCTGGGTTGAGGGGCCCTGTGCTGGGTCATGGTGCCACATCCCCAGTTGTGGGGGGATGTCCCCGATCTCTGGTCCTAGGGTTGAGCCATGGGACCGTGTCCTTGGGACCTTGTGCCTTGTCCCCCATCCTGGGTCGTGGGGCCTCATTCCCTGGCCGTCTCACGTCCTCGTGGCCAAGCTGTGGGGCTTTGTCCCCTGCTCTGTGTTGCTGGGCCTGGCGATGCCACCACGTTCCCACAGGGAACCACGAGACGGACAACATGAACCAGATCTACGGTTTCGAGGGGGAGGTGAAGGCCAAGTACACGGCGCAGATGTTCGCCCTTTTCAGCGAGGTCTTCGAGTGGCTGCCGCTGGCCCAGTGCATTAATGGCAAAGTGCTGGTGAGGGGGACGCAGTGTCCGTGGCCCTTATCCCCAGCCTGGCCCCTGGGATGTCCCTGTGCAGGGGGGGTTTGCCTGTGAGCTCCCTGCTGGGTGGGGGTGTCCCCACCATCCCCATCCCCAGGGAGTTCGGGGGATCCCCGTCCCTGGTGGGGTTTGTGTGGGGGGGGTCCCTGCCGTCCCCAGGGGCTTGGGGTCCCTTCCCTCCTCACCCCTGGGGTTGGTCCTCACCAGGATTAGGATGGGGGGGGTGTCCCTTCCTGCACCCATTGTCCCCATACCCATGTGGCTCCTGTCCTAGATCATGCATGGGGGTCTCTTCAGTGAGGACGGCGTCACCCTCGATGACATCCGGAAGATTGAGAGGAATCGGCAGCCCCCAGACTCTGGTGGGAGATGGACCCCGGGGGGTACCCCATGTCCCTCTGCCCCATGGCGTCCCTTCCATATCTGAGGGGCCAAGATGTCCCCCTGGGGCGGTTGGGGGACCCTGACCCCGCCTCTGCTTCCCCCACAGGTCCCATGTGTGACCTGCTCTGGTCCGACCCGCAGCCCCAGGTGAGCTGAACCCCAGCAGTGGGTCCCCAATGTGCCCCCCCCAGCGCCTCTCCCTGCCTTGGGGACAGCTGCCGCCATGTCCCTGGGACCCCGGTGACACTGGCCTTCCCGCAGAACGGCCGCTCCGTCAGCAAGCGCGGGGTCAGCTGCCAGTTTGGGCCTGACGTCACCAAGAGCTTCTTGGAACGCAACCGCCTCGACTACATCATCCGCAGCCACGAGGTGAAGCCCGAGGGCTACGAGGTGGCCCACGATGGCAAATGTGTCACTGTCTTCTCTGCCCCCAACTACTGGTGAGTGCCACCAGCGCCCAGGGACAAAGGGGTGCCGCAGCCACCAGGGAAGAGTGCCCCATTGTGCACACTCTCCAGCTTACGTGCACCGCCATTGTCCCCTCAGTCAGGTCCCTGGGTGTCCCCTGAGCCACATTGTCCCCTCATCTTGGTTCTCAGGTGTCCCCTGAGCTGCATTTTCCCCTCGGCCCAGTCCCTGGGCGTCCCCTATGCCTTGGTGTCCCAAAGCTCCCCTGTTCCTATCCCTGGGGTGTCACTATGTCTCAGCATCCCTGTGTGGGGTGTTGCTGTCCCCAGGCATCTCTTTTGTCCCCAAGCCTTGGTGTCCCCAGGGGTCCCTCTCCCCGGTTGCCCCTGAGCTTTTCTGTCCCTTTATGGAGCTGTGCCTCCATGTCCCCAAGTGTCCCTGTCCCTGGGGGTCCCCAAGCCTCAGTGTCCCCCTGGGGGGGCCGTGCTTTGATGTCCCCAAGTGTCCCTTTCCCCCTGCAGCGACCAGATGGGCAATAAGGGCTCCTACATCCACCTGCGAGGCAGCGACCTGCGCCCCGACTTCCACCAGTTCACAGCAGTGGTGAGTCGGGGAGGGGGGCACCCCATTCCCCTGAGCCTGGGGATCCCCCCACCCCTCCCTGGGGACTTCTTGAATGTGGGACCCCCCTCAAAACCCCTCCCTGTGGACCCCCCGAACCTGTGATCCCTGAAAGCTGCCCCACAGACCCCTGAAATCCTCCCTGGGGACATGCCCAAGTCGTGTCCCCCAAACCCTCTTCGGTGACACACACCCACCCCCCCTCTCCCCCAAAATCTTGGACTCTCCAAAATCCACTCCTGGGACTCCCCTTGACCTTGGGAGCCCCAAATCCTCCTTGGGGACCCCCAACTTCCCCCGGAGCCCCCCTGAAACCTCCACGGGTTCCCTGAACCTCCCAAGGGACACCTCCCCACACCCAAACCTATTAAGGGGCTATTGGGAGGGGGGGGTTCATAGGGGCTATTCTGGGGGCTGGGGGAGCTATTGGGCCGTCATAGGGGCTATGTGGGGGGCTGTTGGGGGGGTCATGGGGCAATTTGGGGGGCTTGGGGGCTATGGGGGGCTCTTAGGGGCAATTTGGGGAGGCTGGGATTTTGGGGGGAGGGGAGCAGATTTGCCTTCCTGCCCCCCCGACCCCCCCCCCCGACCCCTCGTCTCTCCCACAGCCTCACCCCAACGTCAAGCCCATGATGTACGCCAACACCCTGCTACAGCTGGGCATGATGTGACCTCCCCCCCCCCGAGTGGCCCCCCCGCTGGGTGCCCCCTCACACCCCCCAGGGGGTTTTAATATATTGGAAGATTGTATTTATTCCTCCCCCCCCGCCCCCGCCCCACTCCCAGTTTGCCCAGTTGGGGCCAGAGCTGGGGCAGCACCCCTCGGGGTGGCGGGGGGGGGGTGGTGGAGGTGGGGGGGGGGGCAGGGGGCAGGGGAACCCTCTGCCGGCATCGCCTCCCCGGGGGGGGCTGCCCCCCCCCCAAGCAATAGGTGCATGAAGGGGGGGGTGGGGGTGGGGTGGGGTGGGGGGTGCTCAGCGTTCGCCCCTCCCCCTCCCCCCCCCCCCCCCCCAACCCCCCGGGCGATTTTACCGTCTGTAATTAACGATGTTAAAATAAAGTAATTATTGTAAGCTGGGCGGGGACCCAGGCGTCCGGGGCGGGAGGGGGGGGGGAGCGGGGAGCCCCCCCCTCCCCCCCGTTGCCATAGAGACCCATGGCTGTGGGTGGGGGCTGTTTCCGTGGCAACCGGCTGCCGGTTGGTTTAGGGTCCCAGGCCCCGCGGCTGCCCGGCCACCGTGGCCGCGCCCCTGTTGCCATGGGGACGGGGAGGGGGGGGGCGCGGGAGGAGTGGCCGGTTGCCCTGGCGATCTCGGCACGCCCCCCACAGCGAGGCTTGGGGCGGGGCTCTGCTTCACGTGACGCCGCGGGGCTACGCCCCCTTTCGGGGTCTTCCGCCGGCCGGTTTGGCGCATTGCGGATCAGCGGCAGCCAATCAGGATGGCGCTGTCGGCCCGCCGCGCCTCGCCAGCCAATGAGGCGGCGCGCGCAAAAGAGCGAGGGTGTTCCTTCTGGCGGGGGCGGGGCCTGCGGGAGGGGCGGGTCCAGCGGAGGGATCCGGGGATCTGCGGCCACAGGAGCCTCGCGCCGCCACCCGAGCACCATGGTCAGGGACCGGCACCGGGGTTGCCATGGCGACAGGGGGCGCTGGGGAGCGGGGGGGGGGGGGGCGGCACCGGGGTTGCTATGGCGACGGGGTGGTGTTGTCCCTGAGGAGCGGGGGTGGGGGGGGTGGGGGTATCGGTGTTGCCATGGCGACAGGGCGTTGTTGTTGTTGGGGATGGGGGTGTGTCACTGGGTTACTATGACAACGGGTCACCGACGGTTGGGGGGTTGCCTTCGCGTGCTGGGGGGGGCTTGGGGTGGGGCTGTGGGTGTTGGGGGGTTGTTGGGAGTTTGGGGGCCTGGGGGATGTTGGGGGTTTTGTGGGGTCGGTGGGTGCTGGGGGGGGTTTGGGGGGGTTTGGGGGGGCTGTGGGTGCTGGGGATGTGTTGGGGGTTTGTGGGGGGGGTCCTGTGGGTGCTGGGAGGAGTTTTGGGGGGTTTTGAGGTGCTGTGGGTGTCGGGAGTTTGTGGGTGGCTGGGGGGTGTTGGGAGGTTTGGGGGTGCCAGTGAGCGGTGGGGTGGTGGGTGCTGAGAGGGTCCCGTGGGTGCCCCCTCACCCCTGTTCCTCCCCCAGGCTGACCAGCTCACTGAGGAGCAGATCGCAGGTGGGGGACATGGGGGGTGACAGCAGGGCGGGGACAGGCACCAGAGGGGACCCTGCGGGGGGGATGACACTTGGGGGGGGGACACACTAGGGAGTGGGGGATCTCTGGGGGGTTTGGACTGGGGGATTCAGTGGGGTAGAGGGGGGACACCAGGGTGGGGGGATAACACTGTGTGGTTGAGGTGACGGGGGACACCCAGGAGGAGACGCGGGGGTGCTGGGGTGACAGCGGGACACGCAGGAGGGGCTGCTGGGGGCGGTGGCAGAGGGGTGGCACCATGGCATGCAGGAGGAGACACTGGCTGTCAGGGTGACACGGGTGCCCAGATGTGGCCACCCGTGGCACGCCCCACACCCCGCCCCCCCCCCCCCCCCCCGGCCATTCTGGCCCCTGCTGGTGACAGTGGTGACAGTGCGTGACCCCGTCCCCATGGTGACGGTCCCCAGAGTTCAAGGAGGCGTTCTCGCTCTTCGACAAGGATGGGGATGGCACCATCACCACCAAGGAGCTGGGCACTGTCATGCGCTCGCTGGGCCAGAACCCCACTGAGGCTGAGCTCCAGGACATGATCAATGAGGTGGACGCTGACGGTGAGCCCCGTCTGTCCCCCGCTGTCCTCTTGTCCCCCTGTCCCCTGCACACTGTTCCTTCATTCCTGTCCCCACCCCAGGCAACGGCACCATCGACTTCCCTGAGTTCCTCACCATGATGGCGAGGAAGATGAAGGATACGGACAGCGAGGAGGAGATCCGCGAGGCTTTCCGCGTCTTCGACAAGGTGGGTCGGGGACAGGGATGGGGACAGGGGGATGGGCGAGGCAGCAGTGTCACTGCCATGTCCCCAACCCCAGGACGGGAATGGGTACATCAGCGCCGCAGAGCTGCGGCACGTGATGACCAACCTGGGGGAGAAGCTGACGGACGAGGAGGTGGACGAGATGATCCGAGAGGCCGACATCGACGGCGATGGGCAAGTCAACTACGAGGGTGAGTGCCACTGTCAGGACAGGCGTCCGCGCTGTCACCCAGCATCTCCTCTGTCAGCCACAGGTTCCTGCTGGCACCCAGTGGGACACCGCTGGCACCCACCCACGGGGCTTCTCATCCCCCGGTGCCACACTGCGTTCCCCATCACCATTGGCCTGGGATACTACCGTGTCCCCTGTCACAACTGGCCTGGGACACCACAGTGTGCCCTGTCACCCCCGGCAAGAGTCCCGCACTGGGGACAGGGGCAGGAATGGGGATGGGGACAGCATCCATGTCTCCGGTCACCAGGAAGGTGGGATCCCACCACATTCCTCCATCTCCAAGAGGCCAGACCCCACCGCGTCCCTGCCAGCCAACCCCACAGTGTCCCTTGTCCCCGCCATGTTCCCCATCCCCAGGGGCTCTACAGTGCCCCTTGTCCCCAGTGTGCCCCCTGTCCTTGCAGTGTTCCTGCCCTTGTCGTGTCCCCGTCCCCGTCATGTCCCCATCCCTACCAACCCTTCCTCTTTCCTGGCAGAGTTTGTGCAGATGATGACGGCAAAGTGAGGGGACACGAGGCCACCAGGAACCACCTACTCCCCCGCCGGCTGCCACTGCCTGTCCCTGCCACCAAGAGGTCCCCAGACCTCCCCCCCGCACCACAGACCCACCAGTCGGGGGCACCCGTGGGGCTCTGGGGAAAGGGGACCCCACCAGGATAGAGGGTCCCCAAATCCTCCATAGGGGCTTTGGAGGGGGTAGGGGGGGGTCCATTTCCGCAGCGTGGCGGGGCCTGGGGCAGGTCCAGGGTCCCCCTCCCCGGGACACAGCAGGGCCTCCCCTTGCCCCAGGAGAGCGTTTGGGGGCATTTCAGTGGGATTTGGGGTCTCAGGAGGGTTGGGGATCCCTGGTGTGGCGGAATGGGCCCAGGCCCTGGTTTGGGGGCGTTTTGGGGGGGGGGGGGATTTTGGGCCCTTTTGCGGGGGGAGGGAGTGGCACGCCAAGCTCCGGTTTTGGGGGATTTGGGGTCTTGGGGGGGTGGGGTGGGACCAGGCCTTGTGTTTGTGGCGTTGGGGGGGAGGTTCTGGGACCAGGCCCTGTTTTTTTTGGCTATTCTAGGGGGGAGGTGGGGTGCTGGGAGCCCCCTCACCCCCATCTGGGTGCTGACGTGGGCAGCCGAAGCTGTGAAATAAACCCCTGGTTTTGCAGTTCCTGCGGCCTTAATGAGGTGCGCTAACGAGGGGCGCTAACGAGGGTCTCTGACACCGACAGCACCCCCCCCCCCCCCCCGCACGGGGGGGTGTGAGGGTGTGTTTTGGGGGTGCTGGGGCAGCGCGGTGGTGCGTGGTTGTGCAGGTTTGGGGGTGTTTGTTCTTGTTGGGGTGTAGTTGGGTCCAGGTGGGGGGCAGTTGGGGATAGGGGAGTGTTTGGGGTGCAGCTGGGGGTAGGTGGGGTGTATGGGTGTAGCTGGCGCGTAGATGGGGGCCGGTGGTGTGTTTGGGGTGCAGTTGGGTGTCCTCGGGGTGCAGTTGGGGTGTATGGGTGTAGTTGGGGGACAGGGGTGTGTTTGGGGTGCAGTTGGGGTGTAGGGGTGTAGCTGGGGTGTAGTTGGGGGACAGTAGTGTACTTGGCATGCAGTTGGGGTGTTGGGGCCAGGGGTGCAGTTGGGGTGTAATTGGGGTGTAGGGGTGTGTTTGGGGTGCGGGTGGGGTGTATGGGTGTAATTGGGGTGTAGCTGGGGCCAGGGGTGTGTTTGGGGTGCAGTCAGGTCTAGTTGGGGTGCACTGGCCATGACCCCCATTATGTTTTGGGTGTTTTGGCTGTTGGGGGTGTGTGTGTGTGGTGGGGGGGGTGTTGTTGGGGGGTGCGTGAGGTTGCTGGGGTGTGTGTGGGGTTGCTGGGGTGTGCGTGGGGTGGGGTTGGGGCTGTGTGTCCTGGGTCCCCCCAGAGCCAATGCCAGAGGGCGGGCCTCCTGTGGGGGTGGGGGCAGTCCCACCCGTGGGTCCTCCTCTGCTGACCTCACCTGAACGCCGGGGTCCTCTACGAATCCACTGCCGCGACGGCTGGATCCATTTCTGGTCCTTCAAAGTCCCACCTGGCGTCTGGAGGGATCCATAGAGGACTAAGATGTCCAAGGGTGGGTCTGTAAAGGATACAGGTGTCTGGGGGCACCTGGTCTTTTTGACCTTAAGCCCCCCACCCCCCCCCCCCTCGTCACAATCAAACCCATCATTTAATCCAGCAGAGGAAGCTCCCAACTGCTGTGGCGTGGCTGAGCGTGGTCCCGCTTCCGCCTTGCCTCGAGCTGAGATGTGGTTGTGGCGCTACAGGGGTAATGGAAACAAGTCACGCTTTGGAGAGAAAAATGGTGAAATGGGGCTATCCCCACAGAGGGTGTGCGTTCTGGGATCTGCTCCCTTCCCTGCTGGGGCGTGAGATTGTCCCCCGCCCCAGGCAGGAAACCACCGCTCAGCCCGGGGTCAGTCCTGGGACGCAGGAGGGAATGAGCCTCTTGGTGGCTTTGGTGGCCACCTCTGCCCTTCAGCCGCCTGAGGTTCAACCCTTTCCCAGGGTTCAACCCCTGAAGGTTCAACCCCTGAAGGTTCAACCCTTTCCCAAAGTTCAACCCTTTCCCAAAATTCAACCCTTTCCCAAAGTTCAACCCTCAAGGCAGCCAGCTCGGGGGAAACTTACCCTTTTGGGGATACCTCTTGCTTTCCGTTCCTCCACAGAAGGATTTTTCATGTCTTTTTTGCCATTTCTCCAGCTTTATCGCCCTTTGAGATAAGCCCAATTCCCTCTTCCCCACAAAGGATGAAGGGTCGGGACTTGCCTTTCCCACAAACTCCCGCCAATGGCGAGGCATCAGGTTAAGCCTAAGGCAGGCAGCAGGTGCGGGAAAGTAGCGGCGGATCGGCGAGGAGGATTGTAAATACGCTCAAGTGGCACCGGCAACTGGCTGCCGAGGTGGGCTGGGGGGGGCTGGGGGGGGCCGGCGGCAGCAGAGGGAACCTTTCATCCCCCCGCATCTTGCAGCTGGCGGAGGTGAAGGCGTCGGAGCGGAGGCTGCAGCAGCGGGTGAAGAGCCTGACGGCCGAGCTGGCCTCCTGCAAGAGGGGGTGAGGCCGGGCTGGGGGGCACGGGGAGGGGGGGGCCCTGCCTGGGCGTGAGGTGTGCCCCCTGACCCCCCCCGCCCTCACGCCGCCGGTCCCCTCAGCAGCCACCGGACACCCGTCGGCACGGCCAGCCGTCCCCAGGAACAACGCTCGGCGTCCCGGGAAAGCCACCGTGGCGGCCAGGGTCGCCCCCCGTCACGGTCCCCATCACCCGCAGGTGGGGGACGCTGAGGGACACACGTGGAGTGGGGGGGGGACACACACATGGTTTGCCCCCCCTCCCTGCCCCAACACCCTCCTCTACCCCCCGCCAGGCTCCCGCCCGCCGCGCTTTGACCCCACGGCCTTAATTGGGGGGACATTTAATTTGTGGAGTGTTTAATTTGGGGGAGTGTTCAATTGGGGTGTAATTTCAGGGGGGGAGTTTAATGGGGGGGGTATTTAACTGAGGGGGGGATGTTTAACTAGGGGGGTCAATTTCGGGATGGAGTGTAATTGGGGGGGTGTTTAATTGGAGGGGGTAATTTGGGGTGTTTTTTAATTGAGGGGTGTATAATTGAGGGGGAGGGTTAGCTGAGGAGGTTATTTGGGGCCAGAGTTTAATTAGGGGTGTTAATTTTGGGGGGGTGTTTAAAGGGGGGGTGTTTAATTAGGGAGAAGGCTGTTTTCTATCGGGGGGGCTCATTTGGGGCGGGTGTGTTAGATTTGGGGGTGCTCCCCCCCGAGTCGGAGGAGGTGGCCAGAGGTGCCCCCCCGGGAATAAACGGAGCCCCCCAGCTCCTGGCTGCCCCCCTGTGTCCGTCTGTCCTTCTGGGGGGACCACGGGAGGGTGACAACGGGGGTGACCCCCTGGTGTCCCCCCGTGTCCGACTGTCCTTGTTGGGAGGGCTACTGATGGCCAAGGGGGCCATAGGGGGGATGACAAGGTGGGGGTGACCCCCTGGCTGTGCCCCCCCCCGTGTCTCTCTGTCCTTCTGGGGGGGCTACTGATGGCCGGGGGGGGGTCATGGAGGGTCCCCAGGATCGTGGAGAGGGGTGACAAGGGGGTGACCCCTGGCTGTGCCCCCCCCTATGTCCGTCTGTCCTTCTGGGGGGGGGGGGGGGGGGCACAGGAGCTGCTCAGGGGTGACCGGGGGAGTCAGTCTGCCCTTTTGGGGGGGGGGGGGGGAGCTGCTGATGGCCGGGGGATCCCCAGGGTCATGCAGAGGGGTGACAAGGGGGGGTGACACACCAGCTGTGCCCCCCCCCCCCCGTGTCTCTCTGGGGGGGGCCGGTGGGGGTGTGTGTGTGTGTGACACCACCATCTCCCTTACGCCTTTATTGGGGCTTGGCCGCCTCCTCCGCCGTGTCCCCGCGGGGGGGGTGTCCCCGTTCTCCCCAAACCCCCCGGTGTGTGTGTGGTGGGGGGGTGCGGGGTCAGGGGGCGGACTGACATGCGCAGTACAGCCGTACGGCGCAGAGGTGAGCGCATGCGCAGTAGAACGCTACGGAATCAGCGGGTACGCATGCGCAATACAGCCGCGCAGGACGCGGGGGGGAACGCATGCGTAGTAGAAGCGTAAGGCACCCGGGGGGGGAGCGCATGCGCAATAGAGCCGTACGGCACCGGAGGCGGGGGAGCGCATGCGCAGTAGAACCGTACGGAACCCGCGAGTACGCATGCGCAGTACAGCCGCGCGGCACCGGGGAGAATGCATGCGCAGTACAGCCGTACGGCACCCAGGGGGAGCGCATGCGCAGTGCAGCTGTAAGCCACAGCGATCGCTGCTGCCACTTAACGGCCATAATGCGGTACTGCAGGCAGGAAAAGTGCTCACTGCTACCCCCTAGCGGCCAGATACCGGTACTGCAGACCCGGGACACGGCCCCGGGGTGGGGGGGCTCTTGGAGGGGGGGGCCACGCACACTGATCCCCCCTGCCCCACCCCGGAGCACCGGGGACACCCCTGTGCAGGCATACGGAAAGGGTGGTTTTGAGGCTGAAGGCAGCAGGAGAGCCTACAGCCCCAAGGTGTGCGGGGCTACGCAAGCGGTTCCCAAAGAGCTTTAGAACAAGGCACAGGTTTCCCTCCTGGCTCTTTGGGCATGGGAGCAATCACCAGATCTCCCGACATATGGAAATTTTGGAGGCTGGCGCGGCGCCAAGTGGGAAAGGGTGGTTTTGAGGCTGAAGGCAGAGGAAAGCCTGCAGCCTCCAGGTCTGTGGGGCTACGCAAGCGGTTCCCAAAGAGCTTTAGAACAAGGCATCATTTTCCCTGCTGGCTCTTTGGTCGTGGGACCCATCTCCAGACATATGGCCATTATTGTGCCTGGCGCGGCGCCAAGTGGGAAGGGGTGGTTTTGAGGCTGAAGGCAGCAGGAAAGCCTGCAGCCCCAAGGTCTGTGGGGCTACACAAGTGGTTCCCAAAGAACTTTAGAACAAGGCATAGTTTTCTCTGCTGGGTCTTTGGGCGTGGGACACATCTCCAGACATATGGCCATTTTTGTGCCTGGTGCGGCGCCAAGTGGGAAAGGGTGGTTTTGAGGCTGAAGGCAGCAGGAAAGCCCGCAGCCCCACGGGCTGTGGGGCCACGCGAGCGGCTGCCAAAGAGCTTTCCAACGAGGCACGGCTTTCCCTCCTGGCTCTTCGGGCATGGGAGCTGTCTCCAGAGACGCGGCCCTACCGGAAAATGCTTCGCAGGCTGGCGCGGCGGCGCTACGTGGGCGCCGGTGGCGCCGAGGCTGACGGCCGCTGGAAAGCCCGCAGCCCCACGGGCTGTGGGGCCACGCGAGCGGCTGCCAAAGAGCTTTCCAAGGAGGCACGGCTTTCCCTCCTGGCTCTTCGGGCGTGGGAGCTGTCGCCAGAGCCGCGGCCCTACCGGAAAATGCTTCGCAGGCTGGCACGGCGGCGCCACGTGGGCGCCGGTGTCGCCGAGGCTGATGGCCGCCAGAAAGCCCGCAGCCCCACGGGATGTGGGGCCACGCGAGCGGCTGTCAAAGAGCTTTTCAACGAGGCACGGCTTTCCCTCCTGGCTCTTCGGGCGTGGGAGCTGTCGCCAGAGCAGCGGCCGTACCGGAAAATGCTTCGCGGGCTTGCGCGGCGGTGCCACGTGGGCGCGGGTGGCGCCGAGGCTGAGGGCCGCCGGAAAGCCCACAGCCTCATGGGCCTGTGGGGCTGCGGGCTTTCCGGCTGCCGTCAGTCTCAGCACCACCGGCGCCCATGTGGCGCCGCCACGCCAGCCCGCGAAGCATTTTGTGGTAGGGCCGCGGCTCTGGCGACAGCTGCCATGCCCGAAGAGCCAGGAGGGAAAGCCGTGCCTCGATGGAAAGCTCCTTGGCAGTCGCTCGCGTGGCCCCACAGCCCGTGGGGCTGCGGGCTTTCTGGCGGCCGTCAGTCTCAGCACCACCGGCGCCCATGTGGCGCCGCCACGCCAGCCCGCGAAGCATTTTCCGGTAGGGCCGCGGCTCTGGCGACAGCTGCCATGCCCGAAGAGCCAGGAGGGAAAGCCGTGCCTCGATGGAAAGCTCCTTGGCAGTCGCTCGCGTGGCCCCACAGCCCGTGGGGCTGCGGGCTTTCCGGCGGCCGTCAGCCTCGGCGCCACCGCCGCCCACCTGGCGCCGCCGCGCCAGCCTGCAAAGTATTTTCCGGTAGGGCCGCGGCTCTGGCGACAGCTCCCATGCCCGAAGAGCCAGGAGGGAAAGCCGTGCCTCGTTGGAAAGCTCTTTGGCAGCCGCTCGCGTGGCCCCACAGCCCGTGGGGCTGCAGGCTGTCCGGCGGCCGTCAGCCTCGGCGACACCGGCGCCCACGTGGCGTTGCTGCGCCAGCCTGCGAAGCATTTTCCGGTAGGGCCGCGGCTCTGGTGACAGCTCCCACGCCTGAAGAGCCAGGAGGGAAAGCCGTGCCTCGTTGGAAAGCTCTTTGGCAGCCGCTCGCGTGGCCCCACAGCCCGTGGGGCTGCGGGCTTTCCGGCGGCCGTCAGCCTCCCCGCCACCGGCGCCCACGTGGCGCCGCCGCGCCAGCCTGCGAAGCATTTTCCGGTAGGGCCACAGCTCTGGCGACAGCTCCCACGCCCGAAGAGCCAGGAGGGAAAGCCGTGCCTCGTTGGAAAGCTCTTTGGCAGCCGCTCGCGTGGCCCCACAGCCCGTGGGGCTGCGGGCTTTCCGGCGGCCGTCAGCCTCGGCGCCACCGCCGCCCACGTGGCGCCGCCGCGCCAGCCTGCAAAGTATTTTCCGGTAGGGCCGCGGCTCTGGCGACAGCTCCCACGCCCGAAGAGCCAGGAGGGAAAGCCGTGCCTCGTTGGAAAGCTCTTTGGCAGCCGCTCGCGTGGCCCCACAGCCCGTGGGGCTGCGGGCTTTCCGGCGGCCGTCAGCCTCGGCGACACCGGCGCCCACGTGGCGCCGCTGTGCCAGCCTGCGAAGCATTTTCCGGTAGGGCCGTGTCTCTGGCGACAGCTCCCACGCCCGAAGAGCCAGGAGGGAAAGCCGTGCCTCCTTGGAAAGCTCTTTGGCAGCCGCTCGCATGGCCCCACAGCCCGTGGGGCTGCGGGCTTTCTGGCGGCCATCAGCCTCGGTGACACCATTGCCCACGTGGTGCCGCCGCGCCAGCCTGCGAAGCATTTTCCGGTAGGGCCGCGGCTCTGGCGACAGCTCCCATGCCCGAAGAGCCAGGAGGGAAAGCCGTGCCTCGTTGGAAAGCTCTTTGGCAGCCGCTCACGTGGCCCCACAGCCCGTGGGGCTGCGGGCTTTCCGGCGGCCGTCAGCCTCCCTGCCACCGGCGCCCACGTGGCGCCGCCGCGCCAGCCTGCGAAGCATTTTCCGGTAGGGCCGCGGCTCTGGCGACAGCTCCCACGCCTGAGGAGCCAGGAGGGAAAGCCGTGCCTCGTTGGAAAGCTCTTTGGCAGCCGCTCGCGTGGCCCCACAGCCCGTGGGGCTGCGGGCTTTCCGGCGGCCGTCAGCCTCGGCGACACCGGCGCCCACGTGGCGCCGCCGCGCCAGCCTGCAAAGTATTTTCTGGTAGGGCCGCGTCTCTGGCGACAGCTCCCATGCCCGAAGAGCCAGGAGGGAAAGCCGTGCCTCGTTGGAAAGCTCTTTGGCAGCCGCTCGCGTGGCCCCACAGCCCGTGGGGCTGCGGGCTTTCCGGCGGCCGTCAGCCTCGGCGACACTGGCGCCCACGTGGCGCCGCTGCGCCAGCCTGCGAAGCATTTTCCGGTAGAGCCACGTCTCTGGTGACAGCTCCCACGCCCGAAGAGCCAGGAGGGAAAGCCGTGCCTCCTTGGAAAGCTCTTTGGCAGCCGCTCGCGTGGCCCCACAGCCCGTGGGGCTGCGGGCTTTCCGGCGGCCGTCAGCCTCGGCGACTCCGGCGCCCATGTGGCGCCGCCACGCCAGCCTGCGAAGCATTTTTCGGTAGGGCCGCGTCTCTGGCGACAGCTCCCACACCTGAAGAGCCAGGAGGGAAAGCCGTGCCTCGTTGGAAAGCTCTTTGTCAGCCGCTCGCGTGGCCCCACAGCCCGTGGGGCTGCGGGATTTCCTGCGGCTGTCCGCCTCGGCGACACCGGCACCCACGTGCCGCCGCAATGCAAGACCACGAAGCATTTTGCGGTAGGGCCGCGGCTCTGGCGACAGCTCCCACGCCCGAAGAGCCAGGAGGGAAAGCCGTGCCTCGTTGGAAAGCTCTTTGGCAGCCGCTCGCGTGGTCCCACAGCCCGTGGGGCTGCGGGCTTTCCGGCGGCCATCAGCCTCGGCGCCACCGGCGGCCACGTGGCGTCGCCGCGCCAGCCTGCGAAGCATTTTGCGGTAGGGCCGCGGCTCTGACGACAGCTCCCATGCCCCAAGAGCCAGGAGGGAAAGCCGTGCCTCGTTGGAAAGCGCTTTGGCAGCCGCTCGCGTGGCCCCACAGCCCGTGGGGCTGCGGGCTTTCCGGCGGCCGTCAGCCTCGGCGACACCGGCGCCCACGTGGCGCCGCTGCGCCAGCCTGCGAAGCATTTTCCGGTAGAGCCTCGTCTCTGGCGACAGCTCCCACGCCCGAAGAGCCAGGAGGGAAAGCCGTGCCTCGTTGGAAAGCTCTTTGGCAGCCGCTCGCATGGCCCCACAGCCCGTGGGGCTGCGGGCTTTCCGGCGGCCGTCAGCCTCGGCGCCACCGGCGCCCACGTGGCGCCGCCGCGCCAGCCTGCGAAGCATTTTCCGATAGGGCCGCGGCTCTGGCGACAGCTGCCATGCCCGAAGAGCCAGGAGGGAAAGTCGTGCCTCGATGGAAAGCTCTTTGGCAGCCGCTCGCGTGGCCCCACAGCCCGTGGGGCTGCGGGCTTTCTGGCGGCCATCAGCCTCGGTGACACCGGCGCCCACGTGGCGCCGCTGTGCCAGCCTGCGAAGCATTTTCCGGTAGGGCCGTGTCTCTGGCGACAGCTCCCACGCCCGAAGAGCCAGGAGGGAAAGCCGTGCCTCCTTGGAAAGCTCTTTGGCAGCCGCTCGCATGGCCCTACAGCCCGTGGGGCTGCGGGCTTTCTGGCGGCCATCAGCCTCGGTGACACCATTGCCCACGTGGTGCCGCCGCGCCAGCCTGCGAAGCATTTTCCGGTAGGGCCGCGGCTCTGGCGACAGCTCCCATGCCCGAAGAGCCAGGAGGGAAAGCCGTGCCTCGTTGGAAAGCTCTTTGGCAGCCGCTCACGTGGCCCCACAGCCCGTGGGGCTGCGGGCTTTCCGGCGGCCGTCAGCCTCCCTGCCACCGGCGCCCACGTGGCGCCGCCGCGCCAGCCTGCGAAGCATTTTCCGGTAGGGCCGCGGCTCTGGCGACAGCTCCCACGCCTGAAGAGCCAGGAGGGAAAGCCGTGCCTCGTTGGAAAGCTCTTTGGCAGCCGCTCGCGTGGCCCCACAGCCTGTGGGGCTGCGGGCTTTCCGGCGGCCGTCAGCCTCGGCGACACCGGCGCCCACGTGGCGCCGCCGCGCCAGCCTGCAAAGTATTTTCTGGTAGGGCCGCGTCTCTGGCGACAGCTCCCATGCCCGAAGAGCCAGGAGGGAAAGCCGTGCCTCGTTGGAAAGCTCTTTGGCAGCCGCTCGCGTGGCCCCACAGCCCGTGGGGCTGCGGGCTTTCCGGCGGCCGTCAGCCTCGGCGACACTGGCGCCCATGTGGCGCCGCTGTGCCAGCCTGCGAAGCATTTTCCGGTAGAGCCACGTCTCTGGTGACAGCTCCCACGCCCGAAGAGCCAGGAGGGAAAGCCGTGCCTCCTTGGAAAGCTCTTTGGCAGCCGCTCGCGTGGCCCCACAGCCCGTGGGGCTGCGGGCTTTCCGGCGGCCGTCAGCCTCGGCGACTCCGGCGCCCATGTGGCGCCGCCACGCCAGCCGACGAAGCATTTTTCGGTAGGGCCGCGTCTCTGGCGACAGCTCCCACACCTGAAGAGCCAGGAGGGAAAGCCGTGCCTCGTTGGAAAGCTCTTTGGCAGCCGCTCGCGTGGCCCCACAGCCCGTGGGGCTGCGGGATTTCCTGCGGCTGTCCGCCTCGGCGACACCGGCACCCACGTGCCGCCGCAATGCCAGACCACGAAGCATTTTGCGGTAGGGCCGCGGCTCTGGCGACAGCTCCCACGCCCGAAGAGCCAGGAGGGAAAGCCGTGCCTCGTTGGAAAGCTCTTTGGCAGCCGCTCGCGTGGCCCCACAGCCCGTGGGGCTGCGGGCTTTCCGGCGGCCATCAGCCTCGGCGCCACCGGCGGCCACGTGGCGTCGCCGCGCCAGCCTGCGAAGCATTTTGCGGTAGGGCCGCGGCTCTGGCCACAGCTCCCACGCCTGAAGAGCCAGGAGGGAAAGCCGTGCCTCGTTGGAAAGCGCTTTGGCAGCCGCTCGCGTGGCCCCACAGCCCGTGGGGCTGCGGGCTTTCCGGCGGCCGTCAGCCTCGGCGCCAGCGCCGCCCACGTGGCGCCGCCGCGCCAGATTGCGAAGCATTTTCCGGTAGGGCCGCGGCTCTGGCGACAGCTCCCACGCCCGAAGAGCCAGGAGGGAAAGCCGTGCCTCGTTGGAAAGCTCTTTGGCAGCCGCTCGTGTGGCCCCACAGCCCGTGGGGCTGCGGGCTTTCCGGCGGCCGTCAGCCTCGGCGCCAGCGCCGCCCACGTGGCGCCGCCGCGCCAGCCTGCAAAGTATTTTCCGGTAGGGCCGCGGCTCTGGCGACAGCTCCCACGCCCGAAGAGCCAGGAGGGAAAGCCGTGCCTCGTTGGAAAGCTCTTTGGCAGCCGCTCGTGTGGCCCCACAGCCCGTGGGGCTGCGGGCTTTCCGGCGGCCGTCAGCCTCGGCGCCACCGGCGCCCACGTGGCGCCGCCGTGCCAGCCTGCGAAGCATTTTGCGGTAGGGCCGCGGCTCTGGCGACAGCTCCCACGCCCGAAGAGCCAGGAGGGAAAGCCGTGCCTCGTTGGAAAGCTCTTTGGCAGCCGCTCGCGTGGCCCCACAGCCCGTGGGGCTGCGGGCTTTCCGGCGGCCGTCAGCCTCGGCGCCAGCGCCGCCCACGTGGCGCCGCCGCGCCAGATTGCGAAGCATTTTCCGGTAGGGCCGCGGCTCTGGCGACAGCTCCCACGCCCGAAGAGCCAGGAGGGAAAGCCGTGCCTCGTTGGAAAGCTCTTTGGCAGCCGCTCGTGTGGCCCCACAGCCCGTGGGGCTGCGGGCTTTCCGGCGGCCGTCAGCCTCGGCGCCAGCGCCGCCCACGTGGCGCCGCCGCGCCAGCCTGCAAAGTATTTTCCGGTAGGGCCGCGGCTCTGGCGACAGCTCCCACGCCCGAAGAGCCAGGAGGGAAAGCCGTGCCTCGTTGGAAAGCTCTTTGGCAGCCGCTCGTGTGGCCCCACAGCCCGTGGGGCTGCGGGCTTTCCGGCGGCCGTCAGCCTCGGCGCCACCGGCGCCCACGTGGCGCCGCCGTGCCAGCCTGCGAAGCATTTTCCGGTAGGGCCGCGGCTCTGGCGACAGCTCCCACGCCCGAAGAGCCAGGAGGGAAAGCCGTGCCTCGTTGGAAAGCTCTTTGGCAGCCGCTCGCGTGGCCCCACAGCCCGTGGGGCTGCGGGCTTTCCGGCGGCCGTCAGCCTCGGCGACACCGGCGCCCACGTGGCGCCGCCGCGCCAGCCTGCGAAGCATTTTCCGATAGGGCCGCGGCTCTGGCGACAGCTGCCATGCCCGAAGAGCCAGGAGGGAAAGTCGTGCCTCGATGGAAAGCTCTTTGGCAGCCGCTCGCGTGGCCCCACAGCCCGTGGGGCTGCGGGCTTTCCGGCGGCCGTCAGCCTCGGCGACACCGGCGCCCACGTGGCGCCGCTGTGCCAGATTGCGAAGCATTTTCCGGTAGGGCCGTGTCTCTGGTGACAGCTCCCACGCCCGAAGAGCCAGGAGGGAAAGCCGTGCCTCATTGGAAAGCTCTTTGGCAGCCGCTCGCGTGGCCCCACAGCCCGTGGGGCTGCGGGCTTTCCGGCGGCCATCAGCCTCGGTGACACCATTGTCCACGTGGTGCCGCCGCGCCAGCCTGCGAAGCATTTTCCAGTAGGGCCGCGGCTCTGGCGACAGCTCCCATGCCCGAAGAGCCAGGAGGGAAAGCCGTGCCTCGTTGGAAAGCTCTTTGGCAGCCGCTCGCGTGGCCCCACAGCCCGTGGGGCTGCGGGCTTTCCGGCGGCCGTCAGCCTCCCTGCCACCGGCGCCCACGTGGCGCCGCCGCGCCAGCCTGCGAAGCATTTTGCGGTAGGGCCGCGGCTCTGGTGACAGCTCCCACGCCTGAAGAGCCAGGAGGGAAAGCCGTGCCTCATTGGAAAGCTCTTTGGCAGCCGCTCGCGTGGCCCCACAGCCCGTGGGGCTGCGGGCTTTCCGGCGGCCGTCAGCCTCGGCGACACCGGCGCCCACGTGGCGCCGCTGCGCCAGCCTGCGAAGCATTTTCCGGTAGAGCCACGTCTCTGGCGACATCTCCCACGCCTGAAGAGCCAGGAGGGAAAGCCGTGCCTCGTTGGAAAGCTCTTTGGCAGCCGCTCGCGTGGCCCCACAGCCCGTGGGGCTGCGGGATTTCCGGCAGCCGTCAGCCTCGGCGCCACCTGCGACCACGTGGCGTCGCCGCGCCAGCCTGCGAAGCATTTTCCGGTAGGGCGGCGGCTCTGGCGACAGCTCCCATGCCCGAAGAGCCAGGAGGGAAAGCCGTGCCTCGTTGGAAAGCTCTTTGGCAGCCGCTCGCGTGGCCCCACAGCCCGTGGGGCTGCGGGCTTTCCGGCGGCCGTCAGCCTCCCTGCCACCGGCGCCCACGTGGCGCCGCCGCGCCAGCCTGCGAAGCATTTTGCGGTAGGGCCGCGGCTCTGGTGACAGCTCCCACGCCTGAAGAGCCAGGAGGGAAAGCCGTGCCTCGTTGGAAAGCTCTTTGGCAGCCGCTCGCGTGGCCCCACAGCCCGTGGGGCTGCGGGCTTTCCGGCGGCCGTCAGCCTCGGCGACTCCGGCGCCCATGTGGCGCCGCCACGCCAGCCGACGAAGCATTTTTCGGTAGGGCCGCGTCTCTGGCGACAGCTCCCACACCTGAAGAGCCAGGAGGGAAAGCCGTGCCTCGTTGGAAAGCTCTTTGGCAGCCGCTCGCGTGGCCCCACAGCCCGTGGGGCTGCGGGATTTCCTGCGGCTGTCCGCCTCGGCGACACCGGCACCCACGTGCCGCCGCAATGCCAGACCACGAAGCATTTTGCGGTAGGGCCGCGGCTCTGGCGACAGCTCCCACGCCCGAAGAGCCAGGAGGGAAAGCCGTGCCTCGTTGGAAAGCTCTTTGGCAGCCGCTCGCGTGGCCCCACAGCCCGTGGGGCTGCGGGCTTTCCGGCGGCCATCAGCCTCGGCGCCACCGGCGGCCACGTGGCGTCGCCGCGCCAGCCTGCGAAGCATTTTGCGGTAGGGCCGCGGCTCTGGCCACAGCTCCCACGCCTGAAGAGCCAGGAGGGAAAGCCGTGCCTCGTTGGAAAGCGCTTTGGCAGCCGCTCGCGTGGCCCCACAGCCCGTGGGGCTGCGGGCTTTCCGGCGGCCGTCAGCCTCGGCGCCAGCGCCGCCCACGTGGCGCCGCCGCGCCAGATTGCGAAGCATTTTCCGGTAGGGCCGCGGCTCTGGCGACAGCTCCCACGCCCGAAGAGCCAGGAGGGAAAGCCGTGCCTCGTTGGAAAGCTCTTTGGCAGCCGCTCGTGTGGCCCCACAGCCCGTGGGGCTGCGGGCTTTCCGGCGGCCGTCAGCCTCGGCGCCAGCGCCGCCCACGTGGCGCCGCCGCGCCAGCCTGCAAAGTATTTTCCGGTAGGGCCGCGGCTCTGGCGACAGCTCCCACGCCCGAAGAGCCAGGAGGGAAAGCCGTGCCTCGTTGGAAAGCTCTTTGGCAGCCGCTCGTGTGGCCCCACAGCCCGTGGGGCTGCGGGCTTTCCGGCGGCCGTCAGCCTCGGCGCCACCGGCGCCCACGTGGCGCCGCCGTGCCAGCCTGCGAAGCATTTTGCGGTAGGGCCGCGGCTCTGGCGACAGCTCCCACGCCCGAAGAGCCAGGAGGGAAAGCCGTGCCTCGTTGGAAAGCTCTTTGGCAGCCGCTCGCGTGGCCCCACAGCCCGTGGGGCTGCGGGCTTTCCGGCGGCCGTCAGCCTCGGCGCCAGCGCCGCCCACGTGGCGCCGCCGCGCCAGATTGCGAAGCATTTTCCGGTAGGGCCGCGGCTCTGGCGACAGCTCCCACGCCCGAAGAGCCAGGAGGGAAAGCCGTGCCTCGTTGGAAAGCTCTTTGGCAGCCGCTCGTGTGGCCCCACAGCCCGTGGGGCTGCGGGCTTTCCGGCGGCCGTCAGCCTCGGCGCCAGCGCCGCCCACGTGGCGCCGCCGCGCCAGCCTGCAAAGTATTTTCCGGTAGGGCCGCGGCTCTGGCGACAGCTCCCACGCCCGAAGAGCCAGGAGGGAAAGCCGTGCCTCGTTGGAAAGCTCTTTGGCAGCCGCTCGTGTGGCCCCACAGCCCGTGGGGCTGCGGGCTTTCCGGCGGCCGTCAGCCTCGGCGCCACCGGCGCCCACGTGGCGCCGCCGTGCCAGCCTGCGAAGCATTTTCCGGTAGGGCCGCGGCTCTGGCGACAGCTCCCACGCCCGAAGAGCCAGGAGGGAAAGCCGTGCCTCGTTGGAAAGCTCTTTGGCAGCCGCTCGCGTGGCCCCACAGCCCGTGGGGCTGCGGGCTTTCCGGCGGCCGTCAGCCTCGGCGACACCGGCGCCCACGTGGCGCCGCCGCGCCAGCCTGCGAAGCATTTTCCGATAGGGCCGCGGCTCTGGCGACAGCTGCCATGCCCGAAGAGCCAGGAGGGAAAGTCGTGCCTCATTGGAAAGCTCTTTGGCAGCCGCTCGCGTGGCCCCACAGCCCGTGGGGCTGCGGGCTTTCCGGCGGCCGTCAGCCTCGGCGACACCGGCGCCCACGTGGCGCCGCTGTGCCAGATTGCGAAGCATTTTCCGGTAGGGCCGTGTCTCTGGTGACAGCTCCCACGCCCGAAGAGCCAGGAGGGAAAGCCGTGCCTCATTGGAAAGCTCTTTGGCAGCCGCTCGCGTGGCCCCACAGCCCGTGGGGCTGCGGGCTTTCCGGCGGCCATCAGCCTCGGTGACACCATTGTCCACGTGGTGCCGCCGCGCCAGCCTGCGAAGCATTTTCCAGTAGGGCCGCGGCTCTGGCGACAGCTCCCATGCCCGAAGAGCCAGGAGGGAAAGCCGTGCCTCGTTGGAAAGCTCTTTGGCAGCCGCTCGCGTGGCCCCACAGCCCGTGGGGCTGCGGGCTTTCCGGCGGCCGTCAGCCTCCCTGCCACCGGCGCCCACGTGGCGCCGCCGCGCCAGCCTGCGAAGCATTTTGCGGTAGGGCCGCGGCTCTGGTGACAGCTCCCACGCCTGAAGAGCCAGGAGGGAAAGCCGTGCCTCATTGGAAAGCTCTTTGGCAGCCGCTCGCGTGGCCCCACAGCCCGTGGGGCTGCGGGCTTTCCGGCGGCCGTCAGCCTCGGCGACACCGGCGCCCACGTGGCGCCGCTGCGCCAGCCTGCGAAGCATTTTCCGGTAGAGCCACGTCTCTGGCGACATCTCCCACGCCTGAAGAGCCAGGAGGGAAAGCCGTGCCTCGTTGGAAAGCTCTTTGGCAGCCGCTCGCGTGGCCCCACAGCCCGTGGGGCTGCGGGATTTCCGGCAGCCGTCAGCCTCGGCGCCACCTGCGACCACGTGGCGTCGCCGCGCCAGCCTGCGAAGCATTTTCCGGTAGGGCGGCGGCTCTGGCGACAGCTCCCATGCCCGAAGAGCCAGGAGGGAAAGCCGTGCCTCGTTGGAAAGCTCTTTGGCAGCCGCTCGCGTGGCCCCACAGCCCGTGGGGCTGCGGGCTTTCCGGCGGCCGTCAGCCTCCCTGCCACCGGCGCCCACGTGGCGCCGCCGCGCCAGCCTGCGAAGCATTTTGCGGTAGGGCCGCGGCTCTGGTGACAGCTCCCACGCCTGAAGAGCCAGGAGGGAAAGCCGTGCCTCGTTGGAAAGCTCTTTGGCAGCCGCTCGCATGGCCCCACAGCCCGTGGGGCTGCGGGCTTTCCGGCGGCCGTCAGCCTCGGCGCCACCGGCGCCCACGTGGCGCCGCCGCGCCAGCCTGCGAAGCATTTTCCGATAGGGCCGCGGCTCTGGCGACAGCTGCCATGCCCGAAGAGCCAGGAGGGAAAGTCGTGCCTCGATGGAAAGCTCTTTGGCAGCCGCTCGCGTGGCCCCACAGCCCGTGGGGCTGCGGGCTTTCCGGCGGCCGTCGTCCTCGGCGACACCGGCGCCCACGTGGCGCCGCTGTGCCAGCCTGCGAAGCATTTTCCGGTAGGGCCGTGTCTCTGGCGACAGCTCCCACGCCCGAAGAGCCAGGAGGGAAAGCCGTGCCTCCTTGGAAAGCTCTTTGGCAGCCGCTCGCATGGCCCCACAGCCCGTGGGGCTGCGGGCTTTCTGGCGGCCATCAGCCTCGGTGACACCATTGCCCACGTGGTGCCGCCGCGCCAGCCTGCGAAGCATTTTGCGGTAGGGCCGCGGCTCTGGCGACAGCTCCCATGCCCGAAGAGCCAGGAGGGAAAGCCGTGCCTCGTTGGAAAGCTCTTTGGCAGCCGCTCACGTGGCCCCACAGCCCGTGGGGCTGCGGGCTTTCCGGCGGCCGTCAGCCTCCCTGCCACCGGCGCCCACGTGGCGCCGCCGCGCCAGCCTGCGAAGCATTTTCCGGTAGGGCCGCGGCTCTGGCGACAGCTCCCACGCCCGAAGAGCCAGGAGGGAAAGCCGTGCCTCGTTGGAAAGCTCTTTGGCAGCCGCTCGCGTGGCCCCACAGCCCGTGGGGCTGCGGGCTTTCCGGCGGCCGTCAGCCTCGGCGACACCGCCGCCCACGTGGCGCCGCCGCGCCAGCCTGCAAAGTATTTTCTGGTAGGGCCGCGTCTCTGGCGACAGCTCCCATGCCCGAAGAGCCAGGAGGGAAAGCCGTGCCTCGTTGGAAAGCTCTTTGGCAGCCGCTCGCGTGGCCCCACAGCCCGTGGGGCTGCGGGCTTTCCGGCGGCCGTCAGCCTCGGCGACACTGGCGCCCATGTGGCGCCGCTGTGCCAGCCTGCGAAGCATTTTCCGGTAGAGCCACGTCTCTGGTGACAGCTCCCACGCCCAAAGAGCCAGGAGGGAAAGCCGTGCCTCCTTGGAAAGCTCTTTGGCAGCCGCTCGCGTGGCCCCACAGCCCGTGGGGCTGCGGGCTTTCCGGCGGCCGTCAGCCTCGGCGACTCCGGCGCCCATGTGGCGCCGCCACGCCAGCCGACGAAGCATTTTTCGGTAGGGCCGCGTCTCTGGCGACAGCTCCCACACCTGAAGAGCCAGGAGGGAAAGCCGTGCCTCGTTGGAAAGCTCTTTGGCAGCCGCTCGCGTGGCCCCACAGCCCGTGGGGCTGCGGGATTTCCTGCGGCTGTCCGCCTCGGCGACACCGGCACCCACGTGCCGCCGCAATGCCAGACCACGAAGCATTTTGCGGTAGGGCCGCGGCTCTGGCGACAGCTCCCACGCCCGAAGAGCCAGGAGGGAAAGCCGTGCCTCGTTGGAAAGCTCTTTGGCAGCCGCTCGCGTGGCCCCACAGCCCGTGGGGCTGCGGGCTTTCCGGCGGCCATCAGCCTCGGCGCCACCGGCGGCCACGTGGCGTCGCCGCGCCAGCCTGCGAAGCATTTTGCGGTAGGGCCGCGGCTCTGGCCACAGCTCCCACGCCTGAAGAGCCAGGAGGGAAAGCCGTGCCTCGTTGGAAAGCGCTTTGGCAGCCGCTCGCGTGGCCCCACAGCCCGTGGGGCTGCGGGCTTTCCGGCGGCCGTCAGCCTCGGCGCCAGCGCCGCCCACGTGGCGCCACCGCGCCAGATTGCGAAGCATTTTCCGGTAGGGCCGCGGCTCTGGCGACAGCTCCCACGCCCGAAGAGCCAGGAGGGAAAGCCGTGCCTCGTTGGAAAGCTCTTTGGCAGCCGCTCGCGTGGCCCCACAGCCCGTGGGGCTGCGGGCTTTCCGGCGGCCGTCAGCCTCGGCGCCAGCGCCGCCCACGTGGCGCCGCCGCGCCAGCCTGCAAAGTATTTTCCGGTAGGGCCGCGGCTCTGGCGACAGCTCCCACGCCCGAAGAGCCAGGAGGGAAAGCCGTGCCTCGTTGGAAAGCTCTTTGGCAGCCGCTCGTGTGGCCCCACAGCCCGTGGGGCTGCGGGCTTTCCGGCGGCCGTCAGCCTCGGCGACACCGGCGCCCACGTGGCGCCGCCGTGCCAGCCTGCGAAGCATTTTCCGGTAGGGCCGCGGCTCTGGCGACAGCTCCCACGCCCGAAGAGCCAGGAGGGAAAGCCGTGCCTCGTTGGAAAGCTCTTTGGCAGCCGCTCGCGTGGCCCCACAGCCCGTGGGGCTGCGGGCTTTCCGGCGGCCGTCAGCCTCGGCGACACCGGCGCCCACGTGGCGCCGCCGCGCCAGCCTGCGAAGCATTTTCCGATAGGGCCGCGGCTCTGGCGACAGCTGCCATGCCCGAAGAGCCAGGAGGGAAAGTCGTGCCTCGATGGAAAGCTCTTTGGCAGCCGCTCGCGTGGCCCCACAGCCCGTGGGGCTGCGGGCTTTCCGGCGGCCGTCAGCCTCGGCGACACCGGCGCCCACGTGGCGCCGCTGTGCCAGATTGCGAAGCATTTTCCGGTAGGGCCGTGTCTCTGGTGACAGCTCCCACGCCCGAAGAGCCAGGAGGGAAAGCCGTGCCTCATTGGAAAGCTCTTTGGCAGCCGCTCGCGTGGCCCCACAGCCCGTGGGGCTGCGGGCTTTCCGGCGGCCATCAGCCTCGGTGACACCATTGTCCACGTGGTGCCGCCGCGCCAGCCTGCGAAGCATTTTCCAGTAGGGCCGCGGTTCTGGCGACAGCTCCCATGCCCGAAGAGCCAGGAGGGAAAGCCGTGCCTCGTTGGAAAGCTCTTTGGCAGCCGCTCGCGTGGCCCCACAGCCCGTGGGGCTGCGGGCTTTCCGGCGGCCGTCAGCCTCGGCGACACCGGCGCCCACGTGGCGCCGCTGCGCCAGCCTGCGAAGCATTTTCCGGTAGAGCCACGTCTCTGGCGACATCTCCCACGCCTGAAGAGCCAGGAGGGAAAGCCGTGCCTCGTTGGAAAGCTCTTTGGCAGCCGCTCGCGTGGCCCCACAGCCCGTGGGGCTGCGGGATTTCCGGCAGCCGTCAGCCTCGGCGCCACCTGCGACCACGTGGCGTCGCCGCGCCAGCCTGCGAAGCATTTTCCGGTAGGGCCGCGGCTCTGGCGACAGCTGCCATGCCCGAAGAGCCAGGAGGGAAAGCCGTGCCTCGTTGGAAAGCTCTTTGGCAGCCGCTCGCGTGGCCCCACAGCCCGTGGGGCTGCGGGCTTTCCGGCGGCCGTCAGCCTCCCTGCCACCGGCGCCCACGTGGCGCCGCCGCGCCAGCCTGCGAAGCATTTTGCGGTAGGGCCGCGGCTCTGGTGACAGCTCCCACGCCTGAAGAGCCAGGAGGGAAAGCCGTGCCTCATTGGAAAGCTCTTTGGCAGCCGCTCGTGTGGCCCCACAGCCCGTGGGGCTGCGGGCTTTCCGGCGGCCGTCAGCCTCGGCGACACCGCCGCCCACGTGGCGCCGCCGCGCCAGCCTGCAAAGTATTTTCTGGTAGGGCCGCGTCTCTGGCGACAGCTCCCATGCCCGAAGAGCCAGGAGGGAAAGCCGTGCCTCGTTGGAAAGCTCTTTGGCAGCCGCTCGCGTGGCCCCACAGCCCGTGGGGCTGCGGGCTTTCCGGCGGCCGTCAGCCTCGGCGACACCGGCGCCCACGTGGCGCCGCTGCGCCAGCCTGCGAAGCATTTTCCGGTAGAGCCACGTCTCTGGCGACAGCTCCCACGCCTGAAGAGCCAGGAGGGAAAGCCGTGCCTCGTTGGAAAGCTCTTTGGCAGCCGCTCGCGTGGCCCCACAGCCCGTGGGGCTGCGGGCTTTCCGGCGGCCGTCAGCCTCGGTGACTCCGGCGCCCATGTGGCGCCGCCACGCCAGCCGACGAAGCATTTTTCGGTAGGGCCGCGGCTCTGGCGACAGCTCCCACACCTGAAGAGCCAGGAGGGAAAGCCGTGCCTCGTTGGAAAGCTCTTTGGCAGCCGCTCGCGTGGCCCCACAGCCCGTGGGGCTGCGGGATTTCCTGCGGCTGTCCGCCTCGGCGACACCGGCACCCACGTGCCGCCGCAATGCCAGACCGCGAAGTATTTTGCGGTAGGGCCGCGGCTCTGGCCACAGCTCCCACGCCCGAAGAGCCAGGAGGGAAAGCCGTGCCTCGTTGGAAAGCTCTTTGGCAGCCGCTCGCGTGGCCCCACAGCCCGTGGGGCTGCGGGCTTTCCTGCGGACGTCAGCCTCGGCGACACCTGCGCCCACGTGGCGCCGCCGCGCCAGCCTACGAAGCATTTTCGGGTAGGGCCGCGGCTCTGGCGACAGCTCCCACGCCTGAAGAGCCCGGAGGGAAAGCCATGCCTCGTTGGAAAGCTCTTTGGCAGCCGCTCGCGTGGCCCCACAGCCCGTGGGGCTGCGGGCTTTCCGGCGGCCGTCAGCCTAGGCGCCACCGCCGCCCACGTGGCGCCGCCGCGCCAGCCTGCGAAGCATTTTCCGGTAGGGCCACGGCTCTGGCGACAGCTCCCACGCCCGAAGAGCCGAGGGAAAGCCGTGCCTCGTTGGAAAGCTCTTTGGCAGCCGCTCGCGTGGCCCCACAGCCCGTGGGGCTGCGGGCTTTCCGGCGGCCGTCAGCCTCGGCGCCAGCGCCGCCCACGTGACGCCGCCGCGCCAGCCTGCGAAGCATTTTCCGGTAGGGCCGCGGCTCTGGCGACAGCTCCCACGCCCGAAGAGCCAGGAGGGAAAGCCGTGCCTCGTTGGAAAGCTCTTTGGCAGCCGCTCGCGTGGCCCCACAGCCCGTGGGGCTGCGGGATTTCCGGCAGCCGTCAGCCTCGGCGCCACCTGCGACCACGTGGCGTCGCCGCGCCAGCCTGCGAAGCATTTTCCGGTAGGGCCGCGGCTCTGGCGACAGCTCCCACGCCCGAAGAGCCAGGAGGGAAAGCCGTGCCTCGTTGGAAAGCTCTTTGGCAGCCGCTCGCAGTGGCCCCACAGCCCGTGGGGCTGCGGGCTTTCCGGCGGCCGTCAGCCTCGGCGACACCGGCGCCCACGTGGCGCCCCCGCGCCAGCCTGCGAAGCACTTTTCGGTAGGGCCGCGTCTCTGGCGACAGCTCCCACGCCCGAAGAGCCAGAGGGAAAGCCGTGCCTCGTTGGAAAGCTCTTTGGCAGCCGCTCGCGTGGCCCCACAGCCCGTGGGGCTGCGGGATTTCCTGCGGCCGTCAGCCTTGGTGACACCATTGCCCACGTGGCGCCGCCGCGCCAGCCTGCGAAGCATTTTCCGGTAGGGCCGCGGCTCTGGCGAAAGCTCCCACGCCCGAAGAGCCAGGAGGGAAAGCCGTGCCTCGTTGGAAACCTCTTTGGCAGCTGCTCGCGTGGCCCCACAGCCCGTGGGGCTGCGGGCTTTCCGGCGGCCGTCAGCCTCGGCGCCACCGCCGCCCACGTGGCGCCGCCGCGCCAGCCTGCGAAGCATTTTCCGGTAGGGCCGCGGCTCTGGCGACAGCTCCCACGCCCGAAGAGCCAGGAGGGAAAGCCGTGCCTCGTTGGAAAGCTCTTTGGCAGCCGCTCGCGTGGCCCCACAGCCCGTGGGGCTGCGGGCTTTCCGGCGGACGCCAGCCTCGGCGACACCGGCGCCCACGTGGCGCCGCTGCGCCAGCCTGCGAAGCATTTTCCGGTAGGGCCGCGGCTCTGGCGACAGCTGCCATGCCCGAAGAGCCAGGAGGGAAAGCCGTGCCTCGTTGGAAAGCTCTTTGGCAGCCGCTCGCGTGGCTCCACAGCCCGTGGGGCTGCGGGCTTTCCGGCGGCCGTCAGCCTCGGCGACACCGGCGCCCACGTGGCGCCGCCGCGCCAGCCTGCGAAGCATTTTGCGGTAGGGCCGCGGCTCTGGCGACAGCTCCCACGCCCGAAGAGCCAGGAGGGAAAGCCGTGCCTCGTTGGAAAGCTCTTTGGCAGCCGCTCGCGTGGCCCCACAGCCCGTGGGGCTGCGGGCTTTCCGGCGGCCGTCAGCCTCGGCGCCAGCGCCGCCCACGTGGCGCCGCCGCGCCAGCCTGCAAAGTATTTTCCGGTAGGGCCGCGGCTCTGGCGACAGCTCCCACGCCCGAAGAGCCAGGAGGGAAAGCCGTGCCTCGTTGGAAAGCTCTTTGGCAGCCGCTCGTGTGGCCCCACAGCCCGTGGGGCTGCGGGCTTTCCGGCGGCCGTCAGCCTCGGCGACACCGGCGCCCACGTGGCGCCGCCGTGCCAGCCTGCGAAGCATTTTCCGGTAGGGCCGCGGCTCTGGCGACAGCTCCCACGCCCGAAGAGCCAGGAGGGAAAGCCGTGCCTCGTTGGAAAGCTCTTTGGCAGCCGCTCGCGTGGCCCCACAGCCCGTGGGGCTGCGGGCTTTCCGGCGGCCGTCAGCCTCGGCGACACCGGCGCCCACGTGGCGCCGCCGCGCCAGCCTGCGAAGCATTTTCCGATAGGGCCGCGGCTCTGGCGACAGCTGCCATGCCCGAAGAGCCAGGAGGGAAAGTCGTGCCTCGTTGGAAAGCTCTTTGGCAGCCGCTCGCGTGGCCCCACAGCCCGTGGGGCTGCGGGCTTTCCGGCGGCCGTCAGCCTCCCTGCCACCGGCGCCCACGTGGCGCCGCCGCGCCAGCCTGCGAAGCATTTTGCGGTAGGGCCGCGGCTCTGGTGACAGCTCCCACGCCTGAAGAGCCAGGAGGGAAAGCCGTGCCTCATTGGAAAGCTCTTTGGCAGCCGCTCGCGTGGCCCCACAGCCCGTGGGGCTGCGGGCTTTCCGGCGGCCGTCAGCCTCGGCGACACCGGCGCCCACGTGGCGCCGCTGCGCCAGCCTGCGAAGCATTTTCCGGTAGAGCCACGTCTCTGGCGACATCTCCCACGCCTGAAGAGCCAGGAGGGAAAGCCGTGCCTCGTTGGAAAGCTCTTTGGCAGCCGCTCGCGTGGCCCCACAGCCCGTGGGGCTGCGGGATTTCCGGCAGCCGTCAGCCTCGGCGCCACCTGCGACCACGTGGCGTCGCCGCGCCAGCCTGCGAAGCATTTTCCGGTAGGGCCGCGGCTCTGGCGACAGCTGCCATGCCCGAAGAGCCAGGAGGGAAAGCCGTGCCTCGTTGGAAAGCTCTTTGGCAGCCGCTCGCGTGGCCCCACAGCCCGTGGGGCTGCGGGCTTTCCGGCGGCCGTCAGCCTCCCTGCCACCGGCGCCCACGTGGCGCCGCCGCGCCAGCCTGCGAAGCATTTTGCGGTAGGGCCGCGGCTCTGGTGACAGCTCCCACGCCTGAAGAGCCAGGAGGGAAAGCCGTGCCTCATTGGAAAGCTCTTTGGCAGCCGCTCGTGTGGCCCCACAGCCCGTGGGGCTGCGGGCTTTCCGGCGGCCGTCAGCCTCGGCGACACCGCCGCCCACGTGGCGCCGCCGCGCCAGCCTGCAAAGTATTTTCTGGTAGGGCCGCGTCTCTGGCGACAGCTCCCATGCCCGAAGAGCCAGGAGGGAAAGCCGTGCCTCGTTGGAAAGCTCTTTGGCAGCCGCTCGCGTGGCCCCACAGCCCGTGGGGCTGCGGGCTTTCCGGCGGCCGTCAGCCTCGGCGACACCGGCGCCCACGTGGCGCCGCTGCGCCAGCCTGCGAAGCATTTTCCGGTAGAGCCACGTCTCTGGCGACAGCTCCCACGCCTGAAGAGCCAGGAGGGAAAGCCGTGCCTCGTTGGAAAGCTCTTTGGCAGCCGCTCGCGTGGCCCCACAGCCCGTGGGGCTGCGGGCTTTCCGGCGGCCGTCAGCCTCGGTGACTCCGGCGCCCATGTGGCGCCGCCACGCCAGCCGACGAAGCATTTTTCGGTAGGGCCGCGGCTCTGGCGACAGCTCCCACACCTGAAGAGCCAGGAGGGAAAGCCGTGCCTCGTTGGAAAGCTCTTTGGCAGCCGCTCGCGTGGCCCCACAGCCCGTGGGGCTGCGGGATTTCCTGCGGCTGTCCGCCTCGGCGACACCGGCACCCACGTGCCGCCGCAATGCCAGACCGCGAAGTATTTTGCGGTAGGGCCGCGGCTCTGGCCACAGCTCCCACGCCCGAAGAGCCAGGAGGGAAAGCCGTGCCTCGTTGGAAAGCTCTTTGGCAGCCGCTCGCGTGGCCCCACAGCCCGTGGGGCTGCGGGCTTTCCTGCGGACGTCAGCCTCGGCGACACCTGCGCCCACGTGGCGCCGCCGCGCCAGCCTACGAAGCATTTTCGGGTAGGGCCGCGGCTCTGGCGACAGCTCCCACGCCTGAAGAGCCCGGAGGGAAAGCCATGCCTCGTTGGAAAGCTCTTTGGCAGCCGCTCGCGTGGCCCCACAGCCCGTGGGGCTGCGGGCTTTCCGGCGGCCGTCAGCCTAGGCGCCACCGCCGCCCACGTGGCGCCGCCGCGCCAGCCTGCGAAGCATTTTCCGGTAGGGCCACGGCTCTGGCGACAGCTCCCACGCCCGAAGAGCCGGAGGGAAAGCCGTGCCTCGTTGGAAAGCTCTTTGGCAGCCGCTCGCGTGGCCCCACAGCCCGTGGGGCTGCGGGCTTTCCGGCGGCCGTCAGCCTCGGCGCCAGCGCCGCCCACGTGACGCCGCCGCGCCAGCCTGCGAAGCATTTTCCGGTAGGGCCGCGGCTCTGGCGACAGCTCCCACGCCCGAAGAGCCAGGAGGGAAAGCCGTGCCTCGTTGGAAAGCTCTTTGGCAGCCGCTCGCGTGGCCCCACAGCCCGTGGGGCTGCGGGATTTCCGGCAGCCGTCAGCCTCGGCGCCACCTGCGACCACGTGGCGTCGCCGCGCCAGCCTGCGAAGCATTTTCCGGTAGGGCCGCGGCTCTGGCGACAGCTCCCACGCCCGAAGAGCCAGGAGGGAAAGCCGTGCCTCGTTGGAAAGCTCTTTGGCAGCCGCTCGCGTGGCCCCACAGCCCGTGGGGCTGCGGGCTTTCCGGCGGCCGTCAGCCTCGGCGACACCGGCGCCCACGTGGCGCCCCCGCGCCAGCCTGCGAAGCACTTTTCGGTAGGGCCGCGTCTCTGGCGACAGCTCCCACGCCCGAAGAGCCAGGAGGGAAAGCCGTGCCTCGTTGGAAAGCTCTTTGGCAGCCGCTCGCGTGGCCCCACAGCCCGTGGGGCTGCGGGATTTCCTGCGGCCGTCAGCCTTGGTGACACCATTGCCCACGTGGCGCCGCCGCGCCAGCCTGCGAAGCATTTTCCGGTAGGGCCGCGGCTCTGGCGAAAGCTCCCACGCCCGAAGAGCCAGGAGGGAAAGCCGTGCCTCGTTGGAAACCTCTTTGGCAGCTGCTCGCGTGGCCCCACAGCCCGTGGGGCTGCGGGCTTTCCGGCGGCCGTCAGCCTCGGCGCCACCGCCGCCCACGTGGCGCCGCCGCGCCAGCCTGCGAAGCATTTTCCGGTAGGGCCGCGGCTCTGGCGACAGCTCCCACGCCCGAAGAGCCAGGAGGGAAAGCCGTGCCTCGTTGGAAAGCTCTTTGGCAGCCGCTCGCGTGGCCCCACAGCCCGTGGGGCTGCGGGCTTTCCGGCGGACGCCAGCCTCGGCGACACCGGCGCCCACGTGGCGCCGCTGCGCCAGCCTGCGAAGCATTTTCCGGTAGGGCCGCGGCTCTGGCGACAGCTGCCATGCCCGAAGAGCCAGGAGGGAAAGCCGTGCCTCGTTGGAAAGCTCTTTGGCAGCCGCTCGCGTGGCTCCACAGCCCGTGGGGCTGCGGGCTTTCCGGCGGCCGTCAGCCTCGGCGACACCGGCGCCCACGTGGCGCCGCCGCGCCAGCCTGCGAAGCATTTTGCGGTAGGGCCGCGGCTCTGGCGACAGCTCCCACGCCCGAAGAGCCAGGAGGGAAAGCCGTGCCTCGTTGCAAAGCTCTTTGGCAGCCGCTCACGTGGCCCCACAGCCCGTGGGGCTGCGGGCTTTCCGGCGGCCGTCAGCCTCGGCGTCACCGGCTCCCACGTGGCGCCCCCGTGCCAGCCTGCGAAGCATTTTCCGGTAGGGCCGCGGCTCTGGCGACAGCTGCCATGCCCGAAGAGCCAGGAGGGAAAGTCGTGCCTCGATGGAAAGCTCTTTGGCAGCCGCTCGCGTGGCCCCACAGCCCGTGGGGCTGCGGGCTTTCCGGCGGCCGTCAGCCTCGGCGACACCGGCGCCCATGTGGCGCCGCCATGCCAGCCCGCGAAGCATTTTCCGGTAGGGCCACGGCTCTGGCGACAGCTCCCACGCCCGAAGAGCCAGGAGGGAAAGCCGTGCCTCGTTGGAAAGCTCTTTGGCAGCCGCTCGCGTGGCCCCACAGCCCGTGGGGCTGCGGGATTTCCGGCAGCCGTCAGCCTCGGCGCCACCTGCGACCACGTGGCGTCGCCGCGCCAGCCTGCGAAGCATTTTCCGGTAGGGCCGCGGCTCTGGCGACAGCTCCCATGCCCGAAGAGCCAGGAGGGAAAGCCGTGCCTCGTTGGAAAGCTCTTTGGCAGCCGCTCGCGTGGCCCCACAGCCCGTGGGGCTGCGGGCTTTCCGGCGGCCGTCAGCCTCCCTGCCACCGGCGCCCACGTGGCGCCGCCGCGCCAGCCTGCGAAGCATTTTGCGGTAGGGCCGCGGCTCTGGTGACAGCTCCCACGCCTGAAGAGCCAGGAGGGAAAGCCGTGCCTCGTTGGAAAGCTCTTTGGCAGCCGCTCGCATGGCCCCACAGCCCGTGGGGCTGCGGGCTTTCCGGCGGCCGTCAGCCTCGGCGCCACCGGCGCCCACGTGGCGCCGCCGCGCCAGCCTGCGAAGCATTTTCCGATAGGGCCGCGGCTCTGGCGACAGCTGCCATGCCCGAAGAGCCAGGAGGGAAAGTCGTGCCTCGATGGAAAGCTCTTTGGCAGCCGCTCGCGTGGCCCCACAGCCCGTGGGGCTGCGGGCTTTCCGGCGGCCGTCGTCCTCGGCGACACCGGCGCCCACGTGGCGCCGCTGTGCCAGCCTGCGAAGCATTTTCCGGTAGGGCCGTGTCTCTGGCGACAGCTCCCACGCCCGAAGAGCCAGGAGGGAAAGCCGTGCCTCCTTGGAAAGCTCTTTGGCAGCCGCTCGCATGGCCCCACAGCCCGTGGGGCTGCGGGCTTTCTGGCGGCCATCAGCCTCGGTGACACCATTGCCCACGTGGTGCCGCCGCGCCAGCCTGCGAAGCATTTTGCGGTAGGGCCGCGGCTCTGGCGACAGCTCCCATGCCCGAAGAGCCAGGAGGGAAAGCCGTGCCTCGTTGGAAAGCTCTTTGGCAGCCGCTCACGTGGCCCCACAGCCCGTGGGGCTGCGGGCTTTCCGGCGGCCGTCAGCCTCCCTGCCACCGGCGCCCACGTGGCGCCGCCGCGCCAGCCTGCGAAGCATTTTCCGGTAGGGCCGCGGCTCTGGCGACAGCTCCCACGCCCGAAGAGCCAGGAGGGAAAGCCGTGCCTCGTTGGAAAGCTCTTTGGCAGCCGCTCGCGTGGCCCCACAGCCCGTGGGGCTGCGGGCTTTCCGGCGGCCGTCAGCCTCGGCGACACCGCCGCCCACGTGGCGCCGCCGCGCCAGCCTGCAAAGTATTTTCTGGTAGGGCCGCGTCTCTGGCGACAGCTCCCATGCCCGAAGAGCCAGGAGGGAAAGCCGTGCCTCGTTGGAAAGCTCTTTGGCAGCCGCTCGCGTGGCCCCACAGCCCGTGGGGCTGCGGGCTTTCCGGCGGCCGTCAGCCTCGGCGACACTGGCGCCCATGTGGCGCCGCTGTGCCAGCCTGCGAAGCATTTTCCGGTAGAGCCACGTCTCTGGTGACAGCTCCCACGCCCAAAGAGCCAGGAGGGAAAGCCGTGCCTCCTTGGAAAGCTCTTTGGCAGCCGCTCGCGTGGCCCCACAGCCCGTGGGGCTGCGGGCTTTCCGGCGGCCGTCAGCCTCGGCGACTCCGGCGCCCATGTGGCGCCGCCACGCCAGCCGACGAAGCATTTTTCGGTAGGGCCGCGTCTCTGGCGACAGCTCCCACACCTGAAGAGCCAGGAGGGAAAGCCGTGCCTCGTTGGAAAGCTCTTTGGCAGCCGCTCGCGTGGCCCCACAGCCCGTGGGGCTGCGGGATTTCCTGCGGCTGTCCGCCTCGGCGACACCGGCACCCACGTGCCGCCGCAATGCCAGACCACGAAGCATTTTGCGGTAGGGCCGCGGCTCTGGCGACAGCTCCCACGCCCGAAGAGCCAGGAGGGAAAGCCGTGCCTCGTTGGAAAGCTCTTTGGCAGCCGCTCGCGTGGCCCCACAGCCCGTGGGGCTGCGGGCTTTCCGGCGGCCATCAGCCTCGGCGCCACCGGCGGCCACGTGGCGTCGCCGCGCCAGCCTGCGAAGCATTTTGCGGTAGGGCCGCGGCTCTGGCCACAGCTCCCACGCCTGAAGAGCCAGGAGGGAAAGCCGTGCCTCGTTGGAAAGCGCTTTGGCAGCCGCTCGCGTGGCCCCACAGCCCGTGGGGCTGCGGGCTTTCCGGCGGCCGTCAGCCTCGGCGCCAGCGCCGCCCACGTGGCGCCACCGCGCCAGATTGCGAAGCATTTTCCGGTAGGGCCGCGGCTCTGGCGACAGCTCCCACGCCCGAAGAGCCAGGAGGGAAAGCCGTGCCTCGTTGGAAAGCTCTTTGGCAGCCGCTCGCGTGGCCCCACAGCCCGTGGGGCTGCGGGCTTTCCGGCGGCCGTCAGCCTCGGCGCCAGCGCCGCCCACGTGGCGCCGCCGCGCCAGCCTGCAAAGTATTTTCCGGTAGGGCCGCGGCTCTGGCGACAGCTCCCACGCCCGAAGAGCCAGGAGGGAAAGCCGTGCCTCGTTGGAAAGCTCTTTGGCAGCCGCTCGTGTGGCCCCACAGCCCGTGGGGCTGCGGGCTTTCCGGCGGCCGTCAGCCTCGGCGACACCGGCGCCCACGTGGCGCCGCCGTGCCAGCCTGCGAAGCATTTTCCGGTAGGGCCGCGGCTCTGGCGACAGCTCCCACGCCCGAAGAGCCAGGAGGGAAAGCCGTGCCTCGTTGGAAAGCTCTTTGGCAGCCGCTCGCGTGGCCCCACAGCCCGTGGGGCTGCGGGCTTTCCGGCGGCCGTCAGCCTCGGCGACACCGGCGCCCACGTGGCGCCGCCGCGCCAGCCTGCGAAGCATTTTCCGATAGGGCCGCGGCTCTGGCGACAGCTGCCATGCCCGAAGAGCCAGGAGGGAAAGTCGTGCCTCGATGGAAAGCTCTTTGGCAGCCGCTCGCGTGGCCCCACAGCCCGTGGGGCTGCGGGCTTTCCGGCGGCCGTCAGCCTCGGCGACACCGGCGCCCACGTGGCGCCGCTGTGCCAGATTGCGAAGCATTTTCCGGTAGGGCCGTGTCTCTGGTGACAGCTCCCACGCCCGAAGAGCCAGGAGGGAAAGCCGTGCCTCATTGGAAAGCTCTTTGGCAGCCGCTCGCGTGGCCCCACAGCCCGTGGGGCTGCGGGCTTTCCGGCGGCCATCAGCCTCGGTGACACCATTGTCCACGTGGTGCCGCCGCGCCAGCCTGCGAAGCATTTTCCAGTAGGGCCGCGGTTCTGGCGACAGCTCCCATGCCCGAAGAGCCAGGAGGGAAAGCCGTGCCTCGTTGGAAAGCTCTTTGGCAGCCGCTCGCGTGGCCCCACAGCCCGTGGGGCTGCGGGCTTTCCGGCGGCCGTCAGCCTCCCTGCCACCGGCGCCCACGTGGCGCCGCCGCGCCAGCCTGCGAAGCATTTTGCGGTAGGGCCGCGGCTCTGGTGACAGCTCCCACGCCTGAAGAGCCAGGAGGGAAAGCCGTGCCTCATTGGAAAGCTCTTTGGCAGCCGCTCGCGTGGCCCCACAGCCCGTGGGGCTGCGGGCTTTCCGGCGGCCGTCAGCCTCGGCGACACCGGCGCCCACGTGGCGCCGCTGCGCCAGCCTGCGAAGCATTTTCCGGTAGAGCCACGTCTCTGGCGACATCTCCCACGCCTGAAGAGCCAGGAGGGAAAGCCGTGCCTCGTTGGAAAGCTCTTTGGCAGCCGCTCGCGTGGCCCCACAGCCCGTGGGGCTGCGGGATTTCCGGCAGCCGTCAGCCTCGGCGCCACCTGCGACCACGTGGCGTCGCCGCGCCAGCCTGCGAAGCATTTTCCGGTAGGGCCGCGGCTCTGGCGACAGCTGCCATGCCCGAAGAGCCAGGAGGGAAAGCCGTGCCTCGTTGGAAAGCTCTTTGGCAGCCGCTCGCGTGGCCCCACAGCCCGTGGGGCTGCGGGCTTTCCGGCGGCCGTCAGCCTCCCTGCCACCGGCGCCCACGTGGCGCCGCCGCGCCAGCCTGCGAAGCATTTTGCGGTAGGGCCGCGGCTCTGGTGACAGCTCCCACGCCTGAAGAGCCAGGAGGGAAAGCCGTGCCTCATTGGAAAGCTCTTTGGCAGCCGCTCGTGTGGCCCCACAGCCCGTGGGGCTGCGGGCTTTCCGGCGGCCGTCAGCCTCGGCGACACCGCCGCCCACGTGGCGCCGCCGCGCCAGCCTGCAAAGTATTTTCTGGTAGGGCCGCGTCTCTGGCGACAGCTCCCATGCCCGAAGAGCCAGGAGGGAAAGCCGTGCCTCGTTGGAAAGCTCTTTGGCAGCCGCTCGCGTGGCCCCACAGCCCGTGGGGCTGCGGGCTTTCCGGCGGCCGTCAGCCTCGGCGACACCGGCGCCCACGTGGCGCCGCTGCGCCAGCCTGCGAAGCATTTTCCGGTAGAGCCACGTCTCTGGCGACAGCTCCCACGCCTGAAGAGCCAGGAGGGAAAGCCGTGCCTCGTTGGAAAGCTCTTTGGCAGCCGCTCGCGTGGCCCCACAGCCCGTGGGGCTGCGGGCTTTCCGGCGGCCGTCAGCCTCGGTGACTCCGGCGCCCATGTGGCGCCGCCACGCCAGCCGACGAAGCATTTTTCGGTAGGGCCGCGGCTCTGGCGACAGCTCCCACACCTGAAGAGCCAGGAGGGAAAGCCGTGCCTCGTTGGAAAGCTCTTTGGCAGCCGCTCGCGTGGCCCCACAGCCCGTGGGGCTGCGGGATTTCCTGCGGCTGTCCGCCTCGGCGACACCGGCACCCACGTGCCGCCGCAATGCCAGACCGCGAAGTATTTTGCGGTAGGGCCGCGGCTCTGGCCACAGCTCCCACGCCCGAAGAGCCAGGAGGGAAAGCCGTGCCTCGTTGGAAAGCTCTTTGGCAGCCGCTCGCGTGGCCCCACAGCCCGTGGGGCTGCGGGCTTTCCTGCGGACGTCAGCCTCGGCGACACCTGCGCCCACGTGGCGCCGCCGCGCCAGCCTACGAAGCATTTTCGGGTAGGGCCGCGGCTCTGGCGACAGCTCCCACGCCTGAAGAGCCCGGAGGGAAAGCCATGCCTCGTTGGAAAGCTCTTTGGCAGCCGCTCGCGTGGCCCCACAGCCCGTGGGGCTGCGGGCTTTCCGGCGGCCGTCAGCCTAGGCGCCACCGCCGCCCACGTGGCGCCGCCGCGCCAGCCTGCGAAGCATTTTCCGGTAGGGCCACGGCTCTGGCGACAGCTCCCACGCCCGAAGAGCCGGAGGGAAAGCCGTGCCTCGTTGGAAAGCTCTTTGGCAGCCGCTCGCGTGGCCCCACAGCCCGTGGGGCTGCGGGCTTTCCGGCGGCCGTCAGCCTCGGCGCCAGCGCCGCCCACGTGACGCCGCCGCGCCAGCCTGCGAAGCATTTTCCGGTAGGGCCGCGGCTCTGGCGACAGCTCCCACGCCCGAAGAGCCAGGAGGGAAAGCCGTGCCTCGTTGGAAAGCTCTTTGGCAGCCGCTCGCGTGGCCCCACAGCCCGTGGGGCTGCGGGCTTTCCGGCGGCCGTCAGCCTCGGCGCCACCGGCGCCCACGTGGCGCCGCCGCGCCAGCCTGCGAAGCATTTTCCGGTAGGGCCGCGGCTCTGGCGACAGCTCCCACGCCCGAAGAGCCAGGAGGGAAAGCCGTGCCTCGTTGGAAAGCTCTTTGGCAGCCGCTCGCATGGCCCCACAGCCCGTGGGGCTGCGGGATTTCCGGCAGCCGTCAGCCTCGGCGCCACCTGCGACCACGTGGCGTCGCCGCGCCAGCCTGCGAAGCATTTTCCGGTAGGGCCGCGGCTCTGGCGACAGCTCCCACGCCCGAAGAGCCAGGAGGGAAAGCCGTGCCTCGTTGGAAAGCTCTTTGGCAGCCGCTCGCGTGGCCCCACAGCCCGTGGGGCTGCGGGCTTTCCGGCGGCCGTCAGCCTCGGCGACACCGGCGCCCACGTGGCGCCCCCGCGCCAGCCTGCGAAGCACTTTTCGGTAGGGCCGCGTCTCTGGCGACAGCTCCCACGCCCGAAGAGCCAGGAGGGAAAGCCGTGCCTCGTTGGAAAGCTCTTTGGCAGCCGCTCGCGTGGCCCCACAGCCCGTGGGGCTGCGGGATTTCCTGCGGCCGTCAGCCTTGGTGACACCATTGCCCACGTGGCGCCGCCGCGCCAGCCTGCGAAGCATTTTCCGGTAGGGCCGCGGCTCTGGCGAAAGCTCCCACGCCCGAAGAGCCAGGAGGGAAAGCCGTGCCTCGTTGGAAACCTCTTTGGCAGCTGCTCGCGTGGCCCCACAGCCCGTGGGGCTGCGGGCTTTCCGGCGGCCGTCAGCCTCGGCGCCACCGCCGCCCACGTGGCGCCGCCGCGCCAGCCTGCGAAGCATTTTCCGGTAGGGCCGCGGCTCTGGCGACAGCTCCCACGCCCGAAGAGCCAGGAGGGAAAGCCGTGCCTCGTTGGAAAGCTCTTTGGCAGCCGCTCGCGTGGCCCCACAGCCCGTGGGGCTGCGGGCTTTCCGGCGGACGCCAGCCTCGGCGACACCGGCGCCCACGTGGCGCCGCTGCGCCAGCCTGCGAAGCATTTTCCGGTAGGGCCGCGGCTCTGGCGACAGCTGCCATGCCCGAAGAGCCAGGAGGGAAAGCCGTGCCTCGTTGGAAAGCTCTTTGGCAGCCGCTCGCGTGGCCCCACAGCCCGTGGGGCTGCGGGCTTTCCGGCGGCCGTCAGCCTCGGCGACACCGGCGCCCACGTGGCGCCGCCGCGCCAGCCTGCGAAGCATTTTGCGGTAGGGCCGCGGCTCTGGCGACAGCTCCCACGCCCGAAGAGCCAGGAGGGAAAGCCGTGCCTCGTTGCAAAGCTCTTTGGCAGCCGCTCACGTGGCCCCACAGCCCGTGGGGCTGCGGGCTTTCCGGCGGCCGTCAGCCTCGGCGTCACCGGCTCCCACGTGGCGCCCCCGTGCCAGCCTGCGAAGCATTTTCCGGTAGGGCCGCGGCTCTGGCGACAGCTGCCATGCCCGAAGAGCCAGGAGGGAAAGTCGTGCCTCGATGGAAAGCTCTTTGGCAGCCGCTCGCGTGGCCCCACAGCCCGTGGGGCTGCGGGCTTTCCGGCGGCCGTCAGCCTCGGCGACACCGGCGCCCATGTGGCGCCGCCATGCCAGCCCGCGAAGCATTTTCCGGTAGGGCCACGGCTCTGGCGACAGCTCCCACGCCCGAAGAGCCAGGAGGGAAAGCCGTGCCTCGTTGGAAAGCTCTTTGGCAGCCGCTCGCGTGGCCCCACAGCCCGTGGGGCTGCGGGCTTTCCGGCGGCCGTCAGCCTTGGCGACACCGGCGCCCACGTGGCGCCGCCGCGCCAGCCTGCGAAGCACTTTCCGGTAGGGCCGCGGCTCTGGCGACAGCTCCCACGCCCGAAGAGCCAGGAGGGAAAGCCGTGCCTCGTTGGAAAGCTCTTTGGCAGCCGCTCGCGTGGCCCCACAGCCGGTGGGGCTGCGGGCTTTCCGGCGGCCGTCAGCCTCGGTGACCCCGGTGCCCACGTGGCGCCGCCACGCCAGCCTGCGAAGCATTTTGCGGTAGGGCCGTGTCTCTGGCGACAGCTCCCACGCCCGAAGAGCCAGGAGGGAAAGCCGTGCCTCGTTGGAAAGCTCTTTGGCAGCCGCTCGCGTGGCCCCACAGCCCGTGGGGCTGCGGGCTTTCCGTCGGATGTCAGCCTCGGCGACACCTGCGACCACGTGGCGCCGCCGCGCCAGCCTGCGAAGCATTTTGCGGTAGGGCCGCGGCTTTGGCGACAGCTCCCACGCCCGAAGAGCCAGGAGGGAAAGCCGTGCCTCGTTGGAAAGCTCTTTGGCAGCCGCTCGCGTGGCCCCACAGCCCGTGGGGCTGCGGGCTTTCCTGCGGCCGTCATCCTCGGAGACACAAGTGCCCACGTGGCGCCGCCGCGCCAGCCTGCGAAGCATTTTCCGGTAGGGCCGCGGCTCTGGCGACAGCTCCCACGCCTGAAGAGCCAGGAGGGAAAGCCGTGCCTTGTTGGAAAGCTCTTTGGCAGCCGCTCGCGTGGCCCCACAGCCCGTGGGGCTGCGGGCTTTCCGGCGGCCGTCAGCCTCGGGGCCACCGGCGCCCGCCTGGCGCCGCCGCGCCAGATTGCGAAGCATTTTCCGGTAGGGCCACGGCTCTGGCGACAGCTCCCACGCCCGAAGAGCCAGGAGGAGAAGCCGTGCCTCGTTGGGAAGCTCTTTGTCAGCCGCTCGTGTGGCCCCACAGCCCGTGGGGCTGCGGGCTTTCCGGCGGCCGTCAGCCTCGGCGACACCGGCGCCCACGTGGCGCCGCCGCGCCAGCCTGCGAAGCATTTTCCGGTAGGGCCGCGGCTCTGGCGACAGCTCCCACGCCCGAAGAGCCAGGAGGGAAAGCCGTGCCACCTTGGAAAGCTCTTTGGCAGCCGCTCGCGTGGCCCCACAGCCCGTGGGGCTGCGGGATTTTCGGCAGCCGTCAGCCTCGGCGCCACCGGCTCCCACGTGGCTCCGCCGCGCCAGCCTGCGAAGCATTTTCGGGTAGGGCCGCGGCTCTGGCGACAGCTCCCACGCCCGAAGAGACAGGAGGGAAAGCCGTGCCTCGTTGGAAAGCTCTTTGGCAGCCGCTCGCGTGGCCCCACAGCCCGTGGGGCTGCGGGCTTTCCGGCGGCCGTCAGCCTCGGTGACACCAGTGCCCACGTGGCGCCGCCGAGCCAGCCTGCAAAGCATTTTGCGGTAGGGCCGCGGCTCTGTCGACAGCTCCCACGCCCGAAGAGCCAGGAGGGAAAGCCGTGCCTCGTTGGAAAGCTCTTTGGCAGCCGCTCGCGTGGCCCCACAGCCCGTGGGGCTGCGGGCTTTCCGGCGGCCGTCAGCCTCGGGGCCACCGGCGCCCGCCTGGCGCCGCCGCGCCAGATTGCAAAGCATTTTCCGGTAGGGCCGCGGCTCTGGCGACAGCTCCCACGCCCGAAGAGCGAGGAGGGAAAGCCGTGCCTCGTTGGAAAGCTCTTTGGCAGCCGCTCGCGTGGCCCCACAGCCCGTGGGGCTGCGGGCTTTCCGGCGGCCGTCAGCCTCGGCGACACCAGGGCCCACGTGGCGCCGCCACGCCAGCCTGTGAAGCATTTTGCGGTAGGGCCGTGGCTCTGGTGACAGCTCCCACGCCCGAAGAGCCAGGAGGGAAAGCCGTGCCTCGTTGGAAAGCTCTTTGGCAGCCGCTCGCGTGGCCCCACAGCCCGTGGGGCTGTGGGCTTTCCGGCGGCTGTCAGCCTCGGTGACACCAGTGCCTACGTGGCGCCGCCGAGCCAGCCTGCAAAGCATTTTCCGGTAGGGCCGCGGCTCTGGTGACAGCTCCCACGCCCGAAGAGCCAGGAGGGAAAGCCGTGCCTCGTTGGAAAGCTCTTTGGCAGCCGCTGGCGTGGCCCCACAGCCCGTGGGGCTGCGGGATTTCCGGCAGCCTTGAGCATCCGCACTACCGGCGCCCACGTGGCGCCGCCGCGCGAGCCTGCGAAGCATTTTCCGATAGGGCCGCGGCTCTGGCGACAGCTCCCACACCCGAAGAGACAGGAGGGAAAGTCATGCCTCGTTGGAAAGCTCTTTGGCAGCCGCTCGCGTGGCCCCACAGCCCGTGGGGCTGCGGGCTTTCCGGCGGCCGTCAGCCTCGGCGACACCAGGGCCCACGTGGCGCCGCCGCGCCAGCCTGCAAAGCATTTTCCGGTAGGGCCGCGGCTCTGGAGACAGCTCCCACGCCCGAAGAGCCAGGAGGGAAAGCCGTGCCTCGTTGGAAAGCTCTTTGGCAGCCGCTCGCGTGGCCCCACAGCCCGTGGGGCTGCGGGCTTTCCGGCAGCCGTGAGCCTCGGTGCCACCCGCTCCCACGTGGTGCCCCCGCGCCAGCCTGCAAAGCATTTTCCGGTAGGGCCGCGGCTCTGGCGACAGCTCCCACGCCCGAAGAGCCAGGAGGGAAAGCCGTGCCTCGTTGGAAAGCTCTTTGGCAGCCGCTCGCGTGGCCCCACAGCCCGTGGGGCTGCGGGCTTTTCTGCGGCCGTCATCCTCGGAGACACAAGTGCCCACGTGGCTCCGCTGCGCGAGCCTGCAAACATTTTGCGGTAGGGCCGCGGCTCTGGCGACAGCTCCCACGCCCGAAGAGCCAGGAGGGAAAGCCGTGCCTCGTTAGAAAGCTCTTTGGCAGCCGCTCGCGTGGCCCCACAGCCCGTGGGGCTGCGGGCTTTCCTGCGGCCGTCAGCCTCGGCGACACCGGTGCCCACGTGGCGCCGCTGCGCCAGCCTGCGAAGCATTTTGCGGTAGGGCCGCGGCTCTGGCGACAGCTCCCACGCCCGAAGAGCCAGGAGGGAAAGCCGTGCCTCGTTGGAAAGCTCTTTGGCAGCCGCTCGCGTGGCCCCACAGCCCGTGGGGCTGCGGGCTTTCCCGGCGGCCGTCAGCCTCGGCTACACCAGTGCCCACGTGGCACCGCCGCGCCAGCCTGCAAAGCATTTTCCGGTAGGGCCGCGGCTCTGGCGACAGCTCCCACACCCGAAGAGCCAGGAGGGAAAGCCGTGCCTCGTTGGAAAGCTCTTTGTCAGCCGCTCGCGTGGCCCCACAGCCCGTGGGGCTGCGGGCTTTCCGGCGGCCGTCAGCCTCGGTGCCACCGGCTCCCACGTGGCGCCGCCGCGGCCAGCCTGCAAAGCATTTTCCGGTAGGGCCGCGGCTCTGGCGACAGCTCCCACGCCCGAAGAGCCAGGAGGGAAAGCCATGCCTCGTTGGAAAGCTCTTTGGTAGCCGCTCGCGTGGCCCCACAGCCCGTGGGGCTGCGGGCTTTTCCGGCGGCCGTCAGCCTCGGCGACACAAGTGCCCACGTGGGGCCGCCGCGCCAGCCTGCGAAGCATTTTTCGGTAGGGCTTGCGGCTCTGGCGACAGCTCCCACACCCGAAGAGCCAGGAGGAAAAGCCGTGCCTCGTTGGGAAGCTCTTTGTCAGCCGCTCGTGTGGCCCCACAGCCCGTGGGGCTGCGGGCTTTCCGGCGGCCGTCAGCCTCGGCGACACCGGCGCCCACGTGGCGCCACCGCGCCAGCCTGCGAAGCATTTTCTGGTAGGGCCGCGGCTCTGGCGACAGCTCCCACGCCCGAAGAGCCAGGAGGGGAAAGCCGTGCCACCTTGGAAAGCTCTTTGGCAGCCGCTCGCGTGGCCCCACAGCCCGTGGGGGCTGCGGGATTTCGGCAGCCGTCAGCCTCGGCGCCACCGGCTCCCACGTGGCTCCGCCGCGCCAGCCTGCGAAGCATTTTCGGGTAGGGCCGCGGCTCTGGCGACAGCTCCCACGCCTGAAGAGCCAGGAGGGAAAGCCGTGCCTCGTTGGAAAGCTCTTTGGCAGCCGCTCGCGTCGCCCCACAGCCCGTGGGGCTGCGGGCTTTCCGGCGGCCGTCCAGCCTCGGCGACACAAGTGCCCACGTGGCACTGCCGCGCCAGCCTGCGAAGCATTTTTCGGTAGGGCCGCGGCTCTGGCAACAGCTCCCACGCCCGAAGAGCCAGGAGGGAAAGCCGTGCCTCGTTGCAAAAGCTCTTTGGCAGCCGCTCGCGTGGCCCCACAGCCCGTGGGGCTGCGGGATTTCCGGCAGCCTTCAGCATCCGCACCACCGGCGCCCACGTGGCGCCGCCGCGCGAGCCTGCGAAGCATTTTTCCGATAGGGCCGCGGCTCTGGCGACAGCTCCCACGCCCAAAGAGCCAGGAGGGAAAGCCATGCCTCGTTGGAAAGCTCTTTGGCAGCCGCTCGCGTGGCCCCACAGCCCGTGGGGCTGCGGGCTTTCCGGCAGCCGTGAGCCTCGGTGCCACCCGCTCCCACGTGGCGCCCCCCGCGCCAGCCTGCAAAGCATTTTCCGGTAGGGCCGCGGCTCTGGCGACAGCTCCCACGCCCGAAGAGCCAGGAGGGAAAGCCGTGCCTCGTTGGAAAGCTCTTTGTCAGCCGCTCGCGTGGCCCCACAGCCCGTGGGGCTGCGGGCTTTCGGCGGCCGTCAGCCTCGGCGACACAAGTGCCCACGTGGCACCGCCGCGCCAGCCCGCGAAGCATTTTTCGGTAGGGCCGCGGCTCTGGCGACAGCTCCCACACCCGAAGAGCCAGGAGGGAAAGCCGTGCCTCGTTGGAAAGCTCATTGGCAGCCGCTCGCGTGGCCCCACAGCCCGTGGGGCTGCGGGATTTCCGGCAGCCTTCAGCATCCGCACCACCGGCGCCCACGTGGCGCCGCCGCGAGAGCCTGCGAAGCATTTTCCGATAGGGCCGCGGCTCTGGCGACAGCTCCCACACCCGAAGAGCCAGGAGGGAAAGCTGTGCCTCGTTGGAAAGCTCTTTGGCAGCCGCTCGCGTGGCCCCACAGCCCGTGGGGCTGCGGGCTTTCCGGCGGCCGTCAGCCTCGGCGACACTAGTGCCCACGTGACGCCACCGCGCCAGCCTGCGAAGGATTTTCCGGTAGGGCCGCGGCTCTGGCGACAGCTCCCACGCCCGAAGAGCCAGGAGGGAAAGCCGTGCCTTGTTGGAAAGCTCTTTGGCAGCCGCTCGCGTGGCCCCACAGCCCGTGGGGCTGCGGGCTTTCCTGCGGCCGTCATCCTCGGAGACACAAGTGCCCACGTGGCGCCGCCGCGCCAGCCTGCGAAGCATTTTCCGGTAGGGCCGCGGCTCTGGCGACAGCTCCCACGCCCGAAGAGCCAGGAGGGAAAGCCGTGCCTCGTTGGAAAGCTCTTTGGCAGCCGCTCGCGTGGCCCCACAGCCCGTGGGGCTGCGGGCTTTCCGGCGGCCGTCAGCCTCGGCGACACCGGTGCCCACGTGGCGCCCCCGCGCCAGCCTGCGAAGCATTTTCCGGTAGGGCCGCGGCTCTGGTGACAGCTCCCACGCCTGAAGAGCCAGGAGGGAAAGCCGTGCCTTGTTGGAAAGCTCTTTGGCAGCCGCTCGCGTGGCCCCACAGCCCGTGGGGCTGCGGGCTTTCCGGCGGCCGTCAGCCTCGGCGACACCAGGGCCCACGTGGCGCCACCGCGCCAGCCTGCGAAGCATTTTCCGGTAGGGCCGCGGCTCTGGCGACAGCTCCCACGCCCGAAGAGCCAGGAGGAAAAGCCGTGCCTCCTTGGAAAGCTCTTTGGCAGCTGCTCGCGTGGCCCCACAGCCCGTGGGGCTGCGGCCTTTCCGGCGGCTGTCAGCGTCGGCGACACCAGCGCCCACGTGGCGCCGCCGCGCCAGCCTGCGAAGCATTTTTCGGTAGGGCCGCGGCTCTGGCGACAGCTCCCACGCCCGAAGAGCCAGGAGGGAAAGCCGTGCCTCGTTGGAAAGCTCTTTGGCAGCCGCTCGCGTGGCCCCACAGCCCGTGGGGCTGCGGGCTTTCCGGCGGCTGCCAGCCTCGGTGACACCAGTGCCAACGTGGCGCCGCCGAGCCAGCCTGCAAAGCATTTTGCGGTAGGGCCGCGGCTCTGTCGACAGCTCCCACGCCCGAAGAGCCAGGAGGGAAAGCCGTGCCTCGTTGGAAAGCTCTTTGGCAGCCGCTCGCGTGGCCCCACAGCCCGTGGGGCTGCGGGCTTTCCGGCGGCCGTCAGCCTCGGGGCAACCGGCGCCCGCCTGGCGCCGCCGCGCCAGATTGCAAAGCATTTTCCGGTAGGGCCGCGGCTCTGGCGACAGCTCCCACGCCCGAAGAGCGAGGAGGGAAAGCCGTGCCTCGTTGGAAAGCTCTTTGGCAGCCGCTCGCGTGGCCCCACAGCCCGTGGGGCTGCGGGCTTTCCGGCGGCCGTCAGCCTCGGTGACCCCGGTGCCCACGTGGCGCCGCCACGCCAGCCTGCGAAACATTTTGCGGTAGGGCCGTGGCTCTGGTGACAGCTCCCACGCCCGAAGAGCCAGGAGGGAAAGCCGTGCCTCGTTGGAAAGCTCTTTGGCAGCCGCTCGCGTGGCCCCACAGCCCGTGGGGCTGCGGGCTTTCCGTCGGATGTCAGCCTCGGCGACAGCTGCGACCACGTGCCGCCGCCGCGCCAGCCTGCGAAGCATTTTGCGGTAGGGCCGCGGCTCTGGCGACAGCTCCCACGCCCGAAGAGCCAGGAGGGAAAGCCGTGCCTCGTTGGAAAGCTCTTTGGCAGCCGCTCGCGTGGCCCCACAGCCCGTTGGGCTGCGGGCTTTCCTGCGGCCGTCATCCTCGGAGACACAAGTGCCCACGTGGCGCCGCCGCGCCAGCCTGCGAAGCATTTTCCGGTAGGGCCGCGGCTCTGGCGACAGCTCCCACGCCCGAAGAGCCAGGAGGGAAAGCCGTGCCTCGTTGGAAAGCTCTTTGGCAGCCGCTCGCGTGGCCCCACAGCCCGTGGGTCTGCGGGCTTTCCGTCGGATGTCAGCCTCGGCGACACCTGCGACCACGTGCCGCCGCCGCGCCAGCCTGCGAAGCATTTTGCGGTAGGGCCGCGGCTCTGGCGACAGCTCCCACGCCCGAAGAGCCAGGAGGGAAAGCCGTGCCACCTTGGAAAGCTCTTTGGCAGCCGCTCGCGTGGCCCCACAGCCCGTGGGGCTGCGGGCTTTCCTGCGGCCGTCATCCTCGGAGACACAAGTGCCCACGTGGCGCCGCCGCGCCAGCCTGCGAAGCATTTTCCGGTAGGGCCGTGGCTCTGGCGACAGCTCCCACGCCCGAAGAGCCAGGAGGGAAAGCCGTGCCTCGTTGGAAAGCTCTTTGGCAGTCGCTCGCGTGGCCCCACAGCCCGTGGGGCTGCGGGCTTTCCGGCGGCCGTCAGCCTCGGCGACACCTGCGCCCACGTGGCGCCGCCACGCCAGCCTGCGAAGCATTTTCCGGTAGGGCCGCGGCTCTGGCGACAGCTCCCACGCCCGAAGAGCCAGGAGGGAAAGCCGTGCCTCGTTGGAAAGCTCTTTGGCAGCCGCTCGCGTGGCCCCACAGCCCGTGGGGCTGCGGGATTTTCGGCAGCCTTGAGCATCCGCACCACCGGCGCCCACGTGGCGCCGCCGCGCGAGCCTGCGAAGCATTTTCCGATAGGGGCCGCTGCTCTGGCGACAGCTCCCACACCCGAAGAGACAGGAGGGAAAGTCATGCCTCGTTGCAAAGCTCTTTGGCAGCCGCTCGCGTGGCCCCACAGCCCGTGGGGCTGCGGGCTTTCCGGCGGCCGTCAGCCTCGGCGACACAAGTGCCCACCTGGCGCCCCCGCGCCAGACTGCGAAGCATTTTTCGGTAGGGCCGCGGCTCTGGCGACAGCTCCCACGCCCGAAGAGCCAGGAGGGAAAGCCGTGCCTCCTTGGAAAGCTCTTTGGCAGCCGCTCGCGTGGCCCCACAGCCCGTGGGGCTGCGGGCTTTCCGGCGGCCGTCAGCCTCGGCGACACCAGGGCCCACGTGGCGCCGCCGCGCCAGCCTGCAAAGCATTTTCCGGTAGGGCCGCGGCTCTGGAGACAGCTCCCACGCCCGAAGAGCCAGGAGGGAAAGCCGTGCCTCGTTGGAAAGCTCTTTGGCAGCCGCTCGCGTGGCCCCACAGCCCGTGGGGCTGCGGGCTTTCCGGCAGCCGTGAGCCTCGGTGCCACCCGCTCCCACGTGGTGCCCCCGCGCCAGCCTGCAAAGCATTTTCCGGTAGGGCCGCGGCTCTGGCGACAGCTCCCACGCCCGAAGAGCCAGGAGGGAAAGCCGTGCCTCGTTGGAAAGCTCTTTGGCAGCCGCTCGCGTGGCCCCACAGCCCGTGGGTCTGCGGGCTTTCCGGCGGCCGTCAGCCTCGGCGACACCAGTGCCCACGTGGCGCCGCTGCGCCAGCCTGCGAAGCATTTTCCGGTAGGGCCGCGGCTCTGGCGACAGCTCCCACGCCCGAAGAGCCAGGAGGGAAAGCCGTGCCTCGTTGGAAAGCTCTTTGGCAGCCGCTCGCGTGGCCCCACAGCCCGTGGGGCTGCGGGCTTTCCGGCGGCCGTCAGCCTCGGCGACACCAGTGCCCACGTGGCACCGCCGCGCCAGCCTGCAAAGCATTTTCCGGTAGGGCCGCGGCTGTGGCGACAGCTCCCACGCCCGAAGAGCCAGGAGGGAAAGCCGTGCCTCGTTGGAAAGCTCTTTGTCAGCCGCTCGTGTGGCCCCACAGCCCGTGGGGCTGCGGGCTTTCCGGCGGCCGTCAGCCTCGGTGCCACCGGCTCCCACGTGGCGCCGCCGCGCCAGCCTGCAAAGCATTTTCCGGTAGGGCCGCGGCTCTGGCGACAGCTCCCACACCCGAAGAGCCAGGAGGGAAAGCCGTGCCTCGTTGGAAAGCTCTTTGGCAGCCGCTCGTGTGGCCCCACAGCCCGTAGGGCTGCGGGCTTTCTGGCGGCCGTCAGCCTCGGCGACACCAGTGCCCACGTGGCGCCACCGCGCCAGCCTGCGAAGCATTTTCTGGTAGGGCCGCGGCTCTGGCGACAGCTCCCACGCCCGAAGAGCCAGGAGGGAAAGCCGTGCCTCGTTGGAAAGCTCTTTGGCAGCCGCTCGCGTGGCCCCACAGCCCGTGGGGCTGCGGGCTTTCCTGCGGCCGTCATCCTCGGAGACACAAGTGCCCACGTGGCGCCGCCGCGCCAGCCTGCGAAGCATTTTCCGGTAGGGCCGCGGCTCTGGCGACAGCTCCCACGCCCGAAGAGCCAGGAGGGAAAGCCGTGCCTCCTTGGAAAGCTCTTTGGCAGCCGCTCGCGTGGCCCCACAGCCCGTGGGGCTGCGGGCTTTCCGGCGGCCGTCAGCCTCGGCGACACCGGTGCCCACGTCGCGCCGCCACGCCAGATTGCGAAGCATTTTCCGGTAGGGCCGCGGCTCTGGTGACAGCTCCCACGCCCGAAGAGCCAGGAGGGAAAGCCGTGCCTCCTTGGAAAGCTCTTTGGCAGCCGCTCGCGTGGCCCCACAGCCCGTGGGGCTGCGGGCTTTCCGGCGGCCGTCAGCCTCGGCGACACCAGGGCCCACGTGGCGCCACCGCGCCAGCCTGCGAAGCATTTTCCGGTAGGGCCGCGGCTCTGGCGACAGCTCCCACGCCCGAAGAGCCAGGAGGAAAAGCCGTGCCTCGTTGGGAAGCTCTTTGGCAGCTGCTCGCGTGGCCCCACAGCCCGTGGGGCTGCGGGCTTTCCGGCGGCTGTCAGCCTCGGTGCCACCAGCGCCCACGTGGCGCCGCCGCGCCAGCCTGCGAAGCATTTTGCGGTAGGGCCGCGGCTCTGGCGACAGCTCCCACGCCCGAAGAGCCAGGAGGGAAAGCCGTGCCTCGTTGGAAAGCTCTTTGTCAGCCGCTCGCGTGGCCCCACAGCCCGTGGGGCTGCGGGCTTTCCGGCGGCCGTCAGCCTCGGTGCCACCGGCTCCCACGTGGCGCCGCCGCGCCAGCCTGCAAAGCATTTTCCGGTAGGGCCGCGGCTCTGGCGACAGCTCCCACGCCCGAAGAGCCAGGAGGGAAAGCCATGCCTCGTTGGAAAGCTCTTTGGCAGCCGCTCTCGTGGCCCCACAGCCCGTGGGGCTGCGGGCTTTCCGGCGGCCGTCAGCCTCGGCGACACAAGTGCCCACGTGGGGCCGCCGCGCCAGCCTGCGAAGCATTTTTCGGTAGGGCTGCGGCTCTGGCGACAGCTCCCACACCCGAAGAGCCAGGAGGGAAAGCCGTGCCTCGTTGGAAAGCTCTTTGGCAGCCGCTCGCGTGGCCCCACAGCCCGTAGGGCTGCGGGCTTTCTGGCGGCCGTCAGCCTCGGCGACACCAGTGCCCACGTGGCGCCACCGCGCCAGCCTGCGAAGCATTTTCCGGTAGGGCCGCGGCTCTGGCGACAGCTCCCACGCCCGAAGAGCCAGGAGGGAAAGCCGTGCCTCGTTGGAAAGCTCTTTGGCAGCCGCTCGCGTGGCCCCACAGCCCGTGGGGCTGCGGGCTTTCCTGCGGCCGTCATCCTTGGAGACACAAGTGCGCACGTGGCGCCGCCGCACCAGCCTGCGAAGCATTTTCCGGTAGGGCCGCGGCTCTGGCGACAGCTCCCACGCCCGAAGAGCCAGGAGGGAAAGCCGTGCCTCGTTGGAAAGCTCTTTGGCAGCCGCTCGCGTGGCCCCACAGCCCGTGGGGCTGCGGGATTTCCGGCGGCCGTCAGCCTCGGCGACACAAATGCAAACGTGGCACCGCCGCGCCAGCCTGCGAAGCATTTTCCGGTAGGGCCGCGGCTCTGGCGACAGCTCCCACGCCCGAAGAGCCAGGAGGGAAAGCCGTGCCTCGTTGGAAAGCTCTTTGGCAGCCGCTCGCGTGGCCCCACAGCCCGTGGGGCTGCGGGCTTTCCGGCGGCCGTCAGCCTCGGTGACACCAGTGCCCACGTGGCGCCGCCGAGCCAGCCTGCAAAGCATTTTCCGGTAGGGCCGCGGCTCTGTCGACAGCTCCCACGCCCGAAGAGCCAGGAGGGAAAGCCGTGCCTTGTTGGAAAGCTCTTTGGCAGCCGCTCGCGTGGCCCCACAGCCCGTGGGGCTGCGGGCTTTCTGGCGGCCGTCAGCCTCGGCGCCACCGGCGCCCACCTGGCGCCGCCGCGCCAGATTGCGAAGCATTTTCCGGTAGGGCCACGGCTCTGGCGACAGCTCCCACGCCCGAAGAGCCAGGAGGAAAAGCCGTGCCTCGTTGGGAAGCTCTTTGTCAGCCGCTCGTGTGGCCCCACAGCCCGTGGGGCTGCGGGCTTTCCGGCGGCCGTCAGCCTCGGCGACACCGGCGCCCACGTGGCGCCACCACGCCAGCCTGCGAAGCATTTTCTGGTAGGGCCGCGGCTCTGGCGACAGCTCCCACGCCCGAAGAGCCAGGAGGGAAAGCCGTGCCACCTTGGAAAGCTCTTTGGCAGCCGCTCGCGTGGCCCCACAGCCCGTGGGGCTGCGGGATTTCGGCAGCCGTCAGCCTCGGCGCCACCGGCTCCCACGTGGCTCCGCCGCGCCAGCCTGCGAAGCATTTTCGGGTAGGGCCGCGGCTCTGGCGACAGCTCCCACGCCTGAAGAGCCAGGAGGGAAAGCCGTGCCTCGTTGGAAAGCTCTTTGGCAGCCGCTCGCGTGGCCCCACAGCCCGTGGGGCTGCGGGCTTTCCGGCGGCCGTCAGCCTCGGCGACACAAGTGCCCACGTGGCACTGCCGCGCCAGCCTGCGAAGCATTTTTCGGTAGGGCCGCGGCTCTGGCGACAGCTCCCACGCCCGAAGAGCCAGGAGGGAAAGCCGTGCCTCGTTGCAAAGCTCTTTGGCAGCCGCTCGCGTGGCCCCACAGCCCGTGGGGCTGCGGGATTTCCGGCAGCCTTCAGCATCCGCACCACCGGCGCCCACGTGGCGCCGCCGCGCGAGCCTGCGAAGCATTTTCCGATAGGGCCGCGGCTCTGGCGACAGCTCCCACGCCCGAAGAGCCAGGAGGGAAAGCCATGCCTCGTTGGAAAGCTCTTTGGCAGCCGCTCGCGTGGCCCCACAGCCCGTGGGGCTGCGGGCTTTCCGGCAGCCGTGAGCCTCGGTGCCACCCGCTCCCACGTGGCGCCCCCCGCGCCAGCCTGCAAAGCATTTTCCGGTAGGGCCGCGGCTCTGTCGACAGCTCCCACGCCCGAAGAGCCAGGAGGGAAAGCCGTGCCTCGTTGGAAAGCTCTTTGTCAGCCGCTCGCGTGGCCCCACAGCCCGTGGGGCTGCGGGCTTTCCGGCGGCCGTCAGCCTCGGCGACACAAGTGCCCACGTGGCACCGCCGCGCCAGCCCGCGAAGCATTTTTCGGTAGGGCCGCGGCTCTGGCGACAGCTCCCACACCCGAAGAGCCAGGAGGGAAAGCCGTGCCTCGTTGGAAAGCTCATTGGCAGCCGCTCGCGTGGCCCCACAGCCCGTGGGGCTGCGGGATTTCCGGCGGCCGTCAGCCTCGGCGACACTAGTGCCCACGTGACGCCACCGCGCCAGCCTGCGAAGGATTTTCCGGTAGGGCCGCGGCTATGGCGACAGCTCCCACGCCCGAAGAGCCAGGAGGGAAAGCCGTGCCTCGTTGGAAAGCTCTTTGGCAGCCGCTCGCGTGGCCCCACAGCCCGTGGGGCTGCGGGCTTTCCTGCGGCCGTCATCCTCGGAGACACAAGTGCCCACGTGGCGCCGCCGCGCCAGCCTGCGAAGCATTTTGCGGTAGGGCCGCGGCTCTGGCGACAGCTCCCACGCCCGAAGAGCCAGGAGGGAAAGCCGTGCCTCGTTGGAAAGCTCTTTGGCAGCCGCTCGCGTGGCCCCACAGCCCGTGGGGCTGCGGGCTTTCCGGCGGCCGTCAGCCTCGGCGACACCAGTGCCCACGTGGCGCCCCCGCGCCAGCCTGCGAAGCATTTTCCGGTAGGGCCGCGGCTGTGGCGACAGCTCCCACGCCCGAAGAGCCAGGAGGGAAAGCCGTGCCTCGTTGGAAAGCTCTTTGGCAGCCGCTCGCGTGGCCCCACAGCCCGTGGGGCTGCGGGCTTTCCGGCGGCCGTCAGCCTCGGCGACACCAGGGCCCACGTGGCGCCACCGCGCCAGCCTGCGAAGCATTTTCCGGTAGGGCCGCGGCTCTGGCGACAGCTCCCACGCCCGAAGAGCCAGGAGGAAAAGCCGTGCCTCATTGGGAAGCTCTTTGGCAGCCGCTCACGTGGCCCCACAGCCCGTGGGGCTGCGGGCTTTCCGGCGGCTGTCAGCCTCGGCGACACCAGCGCCCACGTGGCGCCGCCGCGCCAGCCTGCGAAGCATTTTTCGGTAGGGCCGCGGCTCTGGCGACAGCTCCCACGCCCGAAGAGCCAGGAGGGAAAGCCGTGCCTCGTTGGAAAGCTCTTTGGCAGCCGCTCGCGTGGCCCCACAGCCCGTGGGGCTGCGGGCTTTCCGGCGGCTGTCAGCCTCGGCGACACCAGTGCCCACGTGGCGCCGCCGAGCCAGCCTGCAAAGCATTTTCCGGTAGGGCCGCGGCTCTGTCGACAGCTCCCACGCCCGAAGAGCCAGGAGGGAAAGCCGTGCCTCGTTGGAAAGCTCTTTGGCAGCCGCTCGCGTGGCCCCACAGCCCGTGGGGCTGCGGGCTTTCCGGCGGCCGTCAGCCTCGGGGCCACCGGCGCCCGCCTGGCGCCGCCGCGCCAGATTGCAAAGCATTTTCCGGTAGGGCCACGGCTCTGGCGACAGCTCCCACGCCCGAAGAGCCAGGAGGGAAAGCCGTGCCTCGTTGGAAAGCTCTTTGGCAGCCGCTCGCGTGGCCCCACAGCCCGTGGGGCTGCGGGCTTTCCGGCGGCCGTCAGCCTCGGTGACCCCGGTGCCCACGTGGCGCCGCCACGCCAGCCTGCGAAGCATTTTGCGGTAGGGCCGTGGCTCTGGTGACAGCTCCCACGCCCGAAGAGCCAGGAGGGAAAGCCGTGCCTCGTTGGAAAGCTCTTTGGCAGCCGCTCGCGTGGCCCCACAGCCCGTGGGTCTGCGGGCTTTCCGTCGGATGTCAGCCTCGGCGACACCTGCGACCACGTGGCGCCGCCGCGCCAGCCTGCGAAGCATTTTGCGGTAGGGCCGCGGCTCTGGCGACAGCTCCCACGCCCGAAGAGCCAGGAGGGAAAGCCGTGCCTCGTTGGAAAGCTCTTTGGCAGCCGCTCGCGTGGCCCCACAGCCCGTGGGGCTGCGGGCTTTCCGGCGGCCGTCAGCCTCGGCGACACTAGTGCCCACGTGACGCCACCGCGCCAGCCTGCGAAGGATTTTCCGGTAGGGCCGCGGCTCTGGCGACAGCTCCCACGCCCGAAGAGCCAGGAGGGAAAGCCGTGCCTCGTTGGAAAGCTCTTTGGCAGCCGCTCGCGTGGCCCCACAGCCCGTGGGGCTGCGGGCTTTCCTGCGGCCGTCATCCTCGGAGACACAAGTGCCCACGTGGCGCCGCCGCGCCAGCCTGCAAAGCATTTTCCGGTAGGGGCCGCGGCTCTGGCGACAGCTCCCACGCCCGAAGAGCCAGGAGGGAAAGCCGTGCCTCGTTGGAAAGCTCTTTGGCAGCCGCTCGCGTGGCCCCACAGCCCGTGGGGCTGCGGGCTTTCCGGCGGCCGTCAGCCTCGGCGACACCAGTGCCCATGTGGCGCCCCCGCGCCAGCCTGCGAAGCATTTTCCGGTAGGGCCGCGGCTCTGGCGAAAGCTCCACGCCCGAAGAGCCAGGAGGGAAAGCCGTGCCTCGTTGGAAAGCTCTTTGGCAGCCGCTCGCGTGGCCCCACAGCCCGTGGGGCTGCGGGCTTTCGGCGGCCGTCAGCCTCGGCGACACCAGGGCCCACGTGGCGCCACCGCGCCAGCCTGCGAAGCATTTTCCGGAAGGGCCGCGGCTCTGGCGACAGCTCCCACGCCCGAAGAGCCAGGAGGAAAAGCCGTGCCTCGTTGGGAAGCTCTTTGGCAGCCGCTCGCGTGGCCCCACAGCCCGTGGGGCTGCGGGCTTTCCGGCGGCTGTCAGCCTCGGCGACACCAGCGCCCACGTGGCGCCGCCGCGCCAGCCTGCGAAGCATTTTTCGGTAGGGCCGCGGCTCTGGCGACAGCTCCCACGCCCGAAGGCCAGGAGGGAAAGCCGTGCCTCGTTGGAAAGCTCTTTGGCAGCCGCTCGCGTGGCCCCACAGCCCGTGGGGCTGCGGGCTTTCCAGCGGCTGTCAGCCTCGGCGACACCAGTGCCCACGTGGCGCCGCCGAGCCAGCCTGCAAAGCATTTTCCGGTAGGGCCGCGGCTCTGGCGACAGCTCCCACGCCCGAAGAGCCAGGAGGGAAAGCCGTGCCTCGTTGGAAAGCTCTTTGGCAGCCGCTCGCGTGGCCCCACAGCCCGTGGGTCTGCGGGCTTTCCGTCGGATGTCAGCCTCGGCGACACCTGCGACCACGTGGCGCCGCCGCACCAGCCTGCGAAGCATTTTGCGGTAGGGCCGCGGCTCTGGCGACAGCTCCCACGCCCGAAGAGCCAGGAGGGAAAGCCGTGCCTCGTTGGAAAGCTCTTTGGCAGCCGCTCGCGTGGCCCCACAGCCCGTGGGGCTGCGGGCTTTCCTGCGGCCGTCATCCTCGGAGACACAAGTGCCCACGTGGCGCCGCCGCGCCAGCATGCGAAGCATTATCCGGTAGGGCCGTGGCTCTGGCGACAGCTCCCACGCCCGAAGAGCCAGGAGGGAAAGCCGTGCCTCCTTGGAAAGCTCTTTGGCAGCCGCTCGCGTGGCCCCACAGCCCGTGGGGCTGCGGGCTTTCCGGCGGCCGTCAGCCTCGGCGACACCTGCGCCCACGTGGCGCCGCCACGCCAGCCTGCGAAGCATTTTCCGGTAGGGCCGCGGCTCTGGCGACAGCTCCCACGCCCGAAGAGCAGGAGGGAAAGCCGTGCCTCGTTGGAAAGCTCTTTGGCAGCCGCTCGCGTGGCCCCACAGCCCGTGGGGCTGCGGGCTTTCCGTCGGATGTCAGCCTCGGCGACACCTGCGACCACGTGCCGCCGCCGCGCCAGCCTGCGAAGCATTTTGCGGTAGGGCCGCGGCTCTGGCGACAGCTCCCACGCCCGAAGAGCCAGGAGGGAAAGCCGTGCCTCGTTGGAAAGCTCTTTGGCAGCCGCTCGCGTGGCCCCACAGCCCGTTGGGCTGCGGGCTTTCCTGCGGCCGTCATCCTCGGAGACACAAGTGCCCACGTGGCGCCGCCGCGCCAGCCTGCGAAGCATTTTCCGGTAGGGCCGTGGCTCTGGCGACAGCTCCCACGCCCGAAGAGCCAGGAGGGAAAGCCGTGCCTCGTTGGAAAGCTCTTTGGCAGCCGCTCGCGTGGCCCCACAGCCCGTGGGGCTGCGGGCTTTCCGGCGGCCGTCAGCCTCGGCGACACCTGCGCCCACGTGGCGCCGCCACGCCAGCCTGCGAAGCATTTTCCGGTAGGGCCGCGGCTCTGGCGACAGCTCCCACGCCCGAAGAGCCAGGAGGGAAAGCCGTGCCTCGTTGGAAAGCTCTTTGGCAGCCGCTCGCGTGGCCCCACAGCCCGTGGGGCTGCGGGATTTTCGGCAGCCTTGAGCATCCGCACCACCGGCGCCCACGTGGCGCCGCCGCGCGAGCCTGCGAAGCATTTTCCGATAGGGCCGCGGCTCTGGCGACAGCTCCCACACCCGAAGAGACAGGAGGGAAAGTCATGCCTCGTTGCAAAGCTCTTTGGCAGCCGCTCGCGTGGCCCCACAGCCCGTGGGGCTGCGGGCTTTCCGGCGGCCGTCAGCCTCGGCGACACAAGTGCCCACGTGGCGCCCCCGCGCCAGCCTGCAAAGCATTTTTCGGTAGGGCCGCGGCTCTGGCGACAGCTCCCACGCCCGAAGAGCCAGGAGGGAAAGCCGTGCCTCGTTGGAAAGCTCTTTGGCAGCCGCTCGCGTGGCCCCACAGCCTGTGGGGCTGCGGGCTTTCCGGCAGCCGTGAGCCTCGGTGCCACTCGCTCCCACGTGGTGCCCCCGCGCCAGCCTGCAAAGCATTTTCCGGTAGGGCCGCGGCTCTGGCGACAGCTCCCACGCCCGAAGAGCCAGGAGGGAAAGCCGTGCCTCGTTGGAAAGCTCTTTGGCAGCCGCTCGCGTGGCCCCACAGCCCGTGGGGCTGCGGGCTTTCCGGCTGCCGTCAGCCTCGGCGCCCACCGCCGCCCACGTGGCGCCGCTGCGCCAGCCTGCGAAGCATTTTTCGGTAGGGCCGCGGCTCTGGCAACAGCTCCCACGCCCGAAGAGCCAGGAGGGAAAGCCGTGCCTCGTTGGAAAGCTCTTTGGCAGCCGCTCGCGTGGCCCCACAGCCCGTGGGGCTGCGGGATTTCCGGCGGCCGTCAGCCTCGGCGACACAAATGCAAACGTGGCACCGCCGCGCCAGCCTGCGAAGCATTTTCCGGTAGGGCCGCGGCTCTGGCGACAGCTCCCACGCCCGAAGAGCCAGGAGGGAAAGCCGTGCCTCGTTGGAAAGCTCTTTGGCAGCCGCTCGCGTGGCCCCACAGCCCGTGGGGCTGCGGGCTTTCCGGCAGCCGTGAGCCTCGGTGCCACCCGCTCCCACGTGGTGCCCCCGCGCCAGCCTGCAAAGCATTTTCCGGTAGGGCCGCGGCTCTGGCGACAGCTCCCACGCCCGAAGAGCCAGGAGGGAAAGCCGTGCCTCGTTGGAAAGCTCTTTGGCAGCCGCTCGCGTGGCCCCACAGCCCGTGGGTCTGCGGGCTTTCCGGCGGCCGTCAGCCTCGGCGACACCGGTGCCCACGTGGCGCCGCTGCGCCAGCCTGCGAAGCATTTTGCGGTAGGGCCGCGGCTCTGGCGACAGCTCCCATGCCCGAAGAGCCAGGAGGGAAAGCCGTGCCTCGTTGGAAAGCTCTTTGGCAGCCGCTCGCGTGGCCCCACAGCCCGTGGGGCTGCGGGCTTTCCGTGCGGTCGTCAGCCTCGGCTACACCAGTGCCCACGTGGCACCGCCGCGCCAGCCTGCAAAGCATTTTGCGGTAGGGCCGCGGCTCTGGCGACAGCTCCCACGCCCGAAGAGCCAGGAGGGAAAGCCGTGCCTCGTTGGAAAGCTCTTTGGCAGCCGCTCGCGTGGCCCCACAGCCCGTGGGGCTGCGGGCTTTCCGGCGGCCGTCAGCCTCGGTGCCACCGGCTCCCACGTGGCGCCGCCGCGCCAGCCTGCAAAGCATTTTCCGGTAGGGCCGCGGATCTGGCGACAGCTCCCACGCCCGAAGAGCCAGGAGGGAAAGCCATGCCTCGTTGGAAAGGTCTTTGGCAGCCGCTCGCGTGGCCCCACAGCCCGTGGGGCTGCGGGCTTTCCGGCGGCCGTCAGCCTCGGCGACACAAGTGCCCACGTGGCGCCGCCGCGCCAGCCTGCGAAGCATTTTTCGGTAGGGCTGCGGCTCTGGCGACAGCTCCCACACCCGAAGAGCCAGGAGGGAAAGCCGTGCCTCGTTGGAAAGCTCTTTGGCAGCCGCTCGCGTGGCCCCACAGCCCGTGGGGCTGCGGGCTTTCCGGCAGCCGTGAGCCTCGGTGCCACCCGCTCCCACGTGGCGCCCCTGCGCCAGCCTGCAAAGCATTTTCCGGTAGGGCCGCGGCTCTGGCGACAGCTCCCACGCCCGAAGAGCCAGGAGGGAAAGCCGTGCCTCGTTGGAAAGCTCTTTGGCAGCCGCTCGCGTGGCCCCACAGCCCGTGGGGCTGCGGGCTTTCCGGCGGCCGTCAGCCTCGGCGACACAAGTGCCCACGTGGCACCGCCGCGCCAGCCCGCGAAGCATTTTTCGGTAGGGCCGCGGCTCTGGCGACAGCTCCCACACCCGAAGAGCCAGGAGGGAAAGCCGTGCCTCGTTGGAAAGCTCATTGGCAGCCGCTCGCGTGGCCCCACAGCCCGTGGGGCTGCGGCCTTTCCGGCGGCCGTCAGCCTCGGCGACACTAGTGCCCACGTGACGCCACCGCGCCAGCCTGCGAAGGATTTTCCGGTAGGGCCACGGCTCTGGCGACAGCTCCCACGCCCGAAGAGCCAGGAGGGAAAGCCGTGCCTCGTTGGAAAGCTCTTTGGCAGCCGCTCGCGTGGCCCCACAGCCCGTGGGGCTGCGGGCTTTCCTGCGGCCGTCATCCTCGGAGACACAAGTGCCCACGTGGCGCCGCCGCGCCAGCCTGCGAAGCATTTTGCGGTAGGGCCGCGGCTCTGGCGACAGCTCCCACGCCCGAAGAGCCAGGAGGGAAAGCCGTGCCTCGTTGGAAAGCTCTTTGGCAGCCGCTCGCGTGGCCCCACAGCCCGTGGGGCTGCGGGCTTTCCGGCGGCCGTCAGCCTCGGCGACACCAGTGCCCACGTGGCGCCCCCGCGCCAGCCTGCGAAGCATTTTCCGGTAGGGCCGCGGCTGTGGCGACAGCTCCCACGCCCGAAGAGCCAGGAGGGAAAGCCGTGCCTCGTTGGAAAGCTCTTTGGCAGCCGCTCGCGTGGCCCCACAGCCCGTGGGGCTGCGGGCTTTCCGGCGGCCGTCAGCCTCGGCGACACCAGGGCCCACGTGGCGCCACCCGCGCCAGCCTGCGAAGCATTTTCCGGTAGGGCCGCGGCTCTGGCGACAGCTCCCACGCCCGAAGAGCCAGGAGGAAAAGCCGTGCCTCATTGGGAAGCTCTTTGGCAGCCGCTCACGTGGCCCCACAGCCCGTGGGGCTGCGGGCTTTCCGGCGGCTGTCAGCCTCGGCGACACCAGCGCCCACGTGGCGCCGCCGCGCCAGCCTGCGAAGCATTTTTCGGTAGGGCCGCGGCTCTGGCGACAGCTCCCACGCCCGAAGAGCCAGGAGGGAAAGCCGTGCCTCGTTGGAAAGCTCTTTGGCAGCCGCTCGCGTGGCCCCACAGCCCGTGGGGCTGCGGGCTTTCCAGCGGCTGTCAGCCTCGGCGACACCAGTGCCCACGTGGCGCCGCCGAGCCAGCCTGCAAAGCATTTTGCGGTAGGGCCGCGGCTCTGTCGACAGCTCCCACGCCCGAAGAGCCAGGAGGGAAAGCCGTGCCTCGTTGGAAAGCTCTTTGGCAGCCGCTCGCGTGGCCCCACAGCCCGTGGGGCTGCGGGCTTTCCGGCGGCCGTCAGCCTCGGGGCCACCGGCGCCCGCCTGGCGCCGTCGCGCCAGATTGCAAAGCATTTTCCGGTAGGGCCACGGCTCTGGCGACAGCTCCCACGCCCGAAGAGCCAGGAGGGAAAGCCGTGCCTCGTTGGAAAGCTCTTTGGCAGCCGCTCGCGTGGCCCCACAGCCCGTGGGGCTGCGGGCTTTCCGGCGGCCGTCAGCCTCGGTGACCCCGGTGCCCACGTGGCGCCGCCACGCCAGCCTGCGAAGCATTTTGCGGTAGGGCCGTGGCTCTGGTGACAGCTCCCACGCCCGAAGAGCCAGGAGGGAAAGCCGTGCCTCGTTGGAAAGCTCTTTGGCAGCCGCTCGCGTGGCCCCACAGCCCGTGGGTCTGCGGGCTTTCCGTCGGATGTCAGGCTCGGCGACACCTGCGACCACGTGGCGCCGCCGCGCCAGCCTGCGAAGCATTTTGCGGTAGGGCCGCGGCTCTGGCGACAGCTCCCACGCCCGAAGAGCCAGGAGGGAAAGCCGTGCCTCGTTGGAAAGCTCTTTGGCAGCCGCTCGCGTGGCCCCACAGCCCGTGGGGCTGCGGGCTTTCCGGCGGCCGTCAGCCTCGGCGACACCAGTGCCCACGTGGCGCCACCGCGCCAGCCTGCGAAGGATTTTCCGGTAGGGCCGCGGCTCTGGCGACAGCTCCCACGCCCGAAGAGCCAGGAGGGAAAGCCGTGCCTCGTTGCAAAGCTCTTTGGCAGCCGCTCGCGTGGCCCCACAGCCCGTGGGGCTGCGGGCTTTCCTGCGGCCGTCATCCTTGGAGACACAAGTGCCCACGTGGCGCCGCCGCGCCAGCCTGCGAAGCATTTTCCGGTAGGGCCGCGGCTCTGGCGACAGCTCCCACGCCCGAAGAGCCAGGAGGGAAAGCCGTGCCTCGTTGGAAAGCTCTTTGGCAGCCGCTCGCGTGGCCCCACAGCCCGTGGGGCTGCGGGCTTTCCGGCTGCCGTCAGCCTCGGCGCCACCGCCACCCACGTGGCGCCGCTGCGCCAGCCTGCGAAGCATTTTTCGGTAGGGCCGCGGCTCTGGCAACAGCTCCCACGCCCGAAGAGCCAGGAGGGAAAGCCGTGCCTCGTTGGAAAGCTCTTGGCAGCCGCTCGCGTGGCCCCACAGCCCGTGGGGCTGCGGGATTTCCGGCGGCCGTCAGCCTCGGCGACACAAATGCAAACGTGGCACCGCCGCGCCAGCCTGCGAAGCATTTTCCGGTAGGGCCGCGGCTCTGGCGACAGCTCCCACGCCCGAAGAGCCAGGAGGGAAAGCCGTGCCTCGTTGGAAAGCTCTTTGGCAGCCGCTCGCGTGGCCCCACAGCCCGTGGGGCTGCGGGCTTTCCGGCAGCCGTGAGCCTCGGTGCCACCCGCTCCCACGTGGTGCCCCCGCGCCAGCCTGCAAAGCATTTTCCGGTAGGGCCGCGGCTCTGGCGACAGCTCCCACGCCCGAAGAGCCAGGAGGGAAAGCCGTGCCTCGTTGGAAAGCTCTTTGGCAGCCGCTCGCGTGGCCCCACAGCCCGTGGGTCTGCGGGCTTTCCGGCGGCCGTCAGCCTCGGCGACACCGGTGCCCACGTGGCGCCGCTGCGCCAGCCTGCGAAGCATTTTGCGGTAGGGCCGCGGCTCTGGCGACAGCTCCCATGCCCGAAGAGCCAGGAGGGAAAGCCGTGCCTCGTTGGAAAGCTCTTTGGCAGCCGCTCGCGTGGCCCCACAGCCCGTGGGGCTGCGGGCTTTCCGTGCGGTCGTCAGCCTCGGCGACACCAGTGCCCACGTGGCACCGCC
>NC_071491.1:1399031-1457272 GCF_028500815.1 Rissa tridactyla | reverse complement strand
TACCCTCCCAGTCCCCACCAGTAAGCCCCCAGTGCCTTCCCAACCCCTCCCAGTCCCTCCCAGTGCCCCCCCAGTCCTTCCCAGTACCCCCCCAGCGCCTCCCAGTAACTCCCAGTACCCCTCTCAGTGCCTCCCAGTAACTCCCAGTCCCCCCCAGTGCCCCCCCCAGTGCCTCCCAGTCCCCCCCAGTCAGGCCCCAGTGCCTTCCCAACCCCTCCCAGTCCCTCCCAGTGCCCTCCCAGTAACTCCCAGTGTCCCCCCAGTGCCTCCCAGTAACTCCCAGTACCCCCCCCAGTGCCTCCCAGTAACTCCCAGTCCCCCCCAGTGCCCCCCCAGTGCCTCGCAGTCCCCCCCAGTGCCCCCCCAACCCCTCCCCAGTGCCCCCCAGTCCCCCCCAGTACAATGTCCCTCTGTCCCTCCCGACAGCGGCGCCTTTGTCCCGGGGCGGGGGGGGGGGGGACACACGAACCCCAGGCGTCCGGGCCCCGCCCCCCGCCCCCACCTATTGGCTCCCGCCTCCTCCTTCGGCCCCGCCCATTGGCCCACGCCCCTTTGGCCCCGCCCCACCCCTCCGGGCCCCGCCCACCCCCCGCCGCGATCGTGAGCGCCGCAGCCGAGACCGAGGAAGGGGCGGGGGGGGGGGGGAGGAAAAAAAAAGGGGGGGGGGCCCTGATTTTGGGGGGGGTGGCATTTGGAGGGGGGGGGGTCGGGGGCAGATCGGGGGGGGGGCAGTTTTGGGGGGGACAGTTTTAGGGGGTTATTTTGGGGGGGGGTATTTGGGGAAGGGGGGGTGTCCGTGTCCGTTTTAAAGGGGGGGGTATTTTTTGGGGGGGGGGGGTGTTTCCTGGTGGGGGGGTATTTTTTGGGGGGGGGTATTCTCGGGGGGGGGACGGACAGTTTTAGGGGGGGGTATTTTTAGAGGGGGGGTATTTCGGGGGGGGCAGTTTTGGGGGGGGTATTTTGAAGGGGGGGCGGTTTTAGGAGGGTATTTTCGGGGGGGGCAGTTTTGGGGGGGTATTTTTTTGGGCGGGGGGCTCTTTGTGGGGGGGGTATTTTTGGGGGGGGACACTTTTAAAGGGGGGGGCGTTTTTAAGGGGGAGTTTTCGCCGGGGGGGGGCGGTTTCAGGGGGTTATTTGGGGGGGGGGCGTTTTTTTAGGGGGGGTATTTTTGGAGGGGGCAGTTTTAGGGGGGTATTTTTGGGGGGGGTTGTTTTAGGGTTGGTTTTTTTTTTTGGGGGGGGGGTAATTTTTTGGGGGGGGGGGGGGTGTTTCCATGGGGGCGGGGGGGTTGGCGGGGCTCCCCCCAGCTGCTGCTGGTTTTACTGGTGCTGACTGGGGAAGGGGGGGGGGGGGTGCGGCGGCAGCAGAGCGCTGACACATTTCGGGGGGGGGTCCCCCCCCCCCAAAATGGGGGGGGGTGGGGGGGGGCGGCCCCCCCCCCGCCTCCCTTTGCCCGGGGGGGTGCGAATGCGACCGAGAGGGCGCCCTCTGTCGGGGGGGGGCGGGGCTGCCCCGGGGACTCCCCCCCCGCCTGGCCACGCTGTGAGTCACACCCCCCCCCCTCGAGGACCCCCCCCCCCCATGGGACCCCCCCCCGGGACCCTCCTTTGGATCCCCCCCCCCATGGGACCCCCCCCACCCATGGGACTCCCCCCCCCGGGACTCCCCCCCGGGACCCCCCCTTGGACACTCCCCATGGGGACCACCCCCCCCCACCCAATGGGACCCCCCCCCCCACCCCTGGGACCCACCCCACGAGACCCCCCCCTCTGGGACCCCACCTTGTTCCCCCCCCTCCCCTTATGGGACTCCCCCAGGCCCCGCCCACCGTGGTGACGTCATCGCGGGAAGCCCCGCCCCCCGTGCGGGAGGGAACTGGGACCAGTACGGGATGGGGACTGGGATCCGCGGGGGGGGCGGGGAGGGGGGGGGGCTGTGGGGTGGGGGGGGGGGTGGGGGGGCTCTCCCAGTTTGGCCCAGTTCAGGACTCGTTTAGCCCAGTTTATCCCAGTTTATCCCAGTTCAGGACTCGTTTATCCCAGTTTTTCCCAGTTTGGCCCAGTTTAGCCCCAGTTTCTCTCAGTTTAGCCCAGTTCAGCCCCAGTTTGGCCCAGTTTAGCCCCAGTTTATCCAGTTTGGCCCTAGTTTCTCCCAGTTTAGCCCAGTTCAGGACTCTTTTAGCCCATTTTAGCCCCAGTTTATCCCTAGTTTCTCCCAGTTCAGCCAGTTTGGCCCAGTTTAGCCCTTGTTTCTCCCAGTTTAGCCCACTAGGACTCTTTTAGCTGTAGTCAGGCCCCAGTTTGGCCCAGTTTAGCCCAGTTTGGCCCAGTTTAGCCCGAGTTTCTCCCAGATTAGCTCAGTTCAGGACCCTTTTAGCTCAGTTTAGCCCCAGTTTGGCCCAGTTTCGCCCAGTTCAGCCCAGTTTGGCCCTAGTTTCTCCCAGTTCAGCCCAGTTTGGCCCTAGTTTCTCCCAGTTTAGCCCAGTTCAGGACTCTTTCAGCTCAGTTCAGCCCCAGTTTGGCCCAGTTTCTCCCAGTTCAGCCCAATTTCTCCCAGTTTAGCCCTAGTTTCTCCCAGTTTAGCCCAGTTCAGGAGTCTTTCAGCCCAGTTTATCCCAGTTTTGGCCCCGTTTAGCCCCAGTTTGGCCCAGTTTGGCCCTAGTTTCCTCCCAGTTTAGCCCAGTTCAGGACCCTTTCAGCCCAGTTTAGCCCAGTTTGGCCCAGTTTGGCCCTGTTGGTGCAGGTCCCCTGGTGCGGTGGCACATCGATGTCCTGGGCGAGGGCAGCTTCCGGGACACCCCGGCCCTGCAGCTGCTGTAAGGTCCCCAACGTGTCCCCAACGTGTCCCCGTGGTGTCCCCGAGGTCCCCACGCCCCCCACAACGTGTCCCCGTGGTGTCCCTCAAGGTGTCCCCGAGGTCCCCACGCCACCCCCAACGTGTCCCCATGGTGTCCCCGAGGTCTCCGTGCCATCCCCAGCTTGTCCCTGAGGTCCCCATGGTGTCCCCAAGGTCCCCCTGCCATCCCCAGCTTGTCCCGAGGTCCCCATGGTGTCCTCAAGGTGTCCCCAAGGTCCCCATGCCATCCCAGCTCATCCCTGAGGTCCCCATGGTGTCCTCAAGGTGTCCCCAAGGTCCCCCTGCCATCCCCAGCTTGTCCCCGAGGTCCCCATGGTGTCCCAAGGTCCCCACGCTGTCCCCAGCTCGTCCCCGAGGTCCCCATGGTGTCCCCGAGGTCCCCATGGTGTCCCCAAGGTCCCCACACCATCCCCAGCTCATCCCCGAGGTCCTCATGGTGTCCCCATGGTGTCCCCGAGGTCCCCACGCCACCCCCAACATGTCCCCATGGTGTCCCGAGGTCTCTGTGCCATCCCCAGCTTGTCCCTGAGGTCCCCATGGTGTCCCCAAGGTCCCCATGCCATCCCCAGCTCATCCCCGAGGTCCCCATGGTGTCCCCATGGTGTCCCTGAGGTCCCCACACAGTCCCCAACGTGTCCCCGAGGTCCCCATGGTGTCCCCAAGGTCTCCACGCCACCCTCAACGTGTCCCCGAGGGCCCCCATGGTGTCCTCAAGGTGTCCCCGAGGTCCCCACGCCATCCCTTAACCCGTCCCCAACGTGGCCCCGAGGTTCTCATGGTGGCCCTGAGGTCCCCAGGGCTGTCGCCAGGGTGTCCCCAAGGTGGCCCCAGGGTGGCCCCAGGGTATCCTCAAGGTTGCCAGGTTGTCGCCAATCGTCCCCAGGGTCCCCTGAGTGTCCCCAGGGTGTCCCTGGGGGTGGCAGCCATTTGTCCCCGCAGGTTGGTCACTGCCGGGCGCCTGGGGACCATCGGGGACGGGGCCTTCGCCGGGCTGGTGCTGCTGGAGTACTTGTGAGTGGGACTGGGAGGGACTGGGAGGGACTGGGAGCCACTGGCGTTTACTGGGAGGCACTGGGAGTAGGCCACTGGGGTTTACTGGGAGGCACTGGGAGGCGCTGGAGGGAACTGGAAGGTGCTGGGGGCCACTGGCTATACTGGGAAGTACTGGGAGGGACTGGGATGCACTGGGGGGGGGACACTGGGGAGGGACTGGGTTGCACTGGGGGGGATTGGGGAGAGCTACTGGGATTTACTGGGAGGCAGTGGAGGGAACTGGAAGGTGCTGGGGGATGCTGGGAGGGCCACTGAGGGCCACTGGGCTATACTGGGAAGCACTGGGAGGGACTGGGATGCACTGGGGGGGACACTGGGGAGGGACTGGGTTGCACTGGGAGGGATTGGGAGAGCTACTGGGATTTACTGGGAGCACTGGGGAGGCAGTGGAGGGAACTGGAAGGTGCTGGGGGACACAGGGAGGGCCACTGGGGGCCACTGGGCTATACTGGGAGGGGACTGGAGAGGGCTGGGAGCGCACGGAGGCACTGGGAGGGACTGGGGGGACACTGGGAGGGACTGGGAGGGACTGGGGGGACACTGGGGGGGTGCCAGCGGGGGCCGGTGTCCCCAGGTTCATCGAGGACAATGAGGTGGGGACGATCGCCCCCACGGCACTGCGGGGACTGCGGGGGCTGCTCTACCTGTGAGTGACACGGGGACACCGGGGGGGGGGTGGGGACACAAAGGGGACACCTTGGGGACACCCTGGGACACCCCTAGGGACACCTTGGGACACCCTGGGACACTGGGAATGCCCTTGGGGAGACCTTGGGGACACCAGAGACACCTCGGGGACACCCCTAGGGACACCTTGGGACACCCTGGGGACACTGGGGACATGGGGGACACCCCTGGGGACACCCTGGGGACACTGGGAATGCCCCTGGGGACACCTGGGGACAGTGGGAATGCCCTGGGGACACCCTGGGGACACCAGGGACACCTTGGGGACACCCTGGGGACACTGGGAATGCCCTTGGGGACACCGGGGACACCTCGGGGGACACCCCTAGGGACACCTTGGGACACCCTGGGGACACTGGGGACATGGGGGACACCCCTGGGGACACTGGGAATGCCCTTGGGGACACCGGGACACCCCAGGGATACCCCTAGGGACACCCCGGGACACTGGGAATGCCCCTGGGGACACCTTGGGGACACCAGGGACACCTTGGGGACACCCTGGGACACCCCTAGGGACATCTTGGGACACTGGGAATGCTCTTGGGGACACCGGGGACACCTCAGGGACACCCCTAGGACACCCCTAGGGACACCTTGGGACACTCTGAGGACACTGGGGACATGGGGGACACCCTGGGGGTCCCCCCCCTCCTGGCATCCCCCTGCCCCGTGTCCCCATGTCCCCGTGTCCCCATGTCCCCGTGTCCCCACAGGAGCCTGGCCAACAACCGCCTGGAGACGTTGCCCCGGGGGCTCTTCCAGGGGCTGGAGACACTGACCCAGCTGTGGGTGACACGGGGACACGGGGGGGGCACATGGGGACACGGGGGGGAACGTGGGGATATGGGGACATGGGGGGACACGGGGGGACATGGGGGGACACGGGGGGGACACAAGGGGGGGGGGGACACAAGGGGACTGCGGGGGACACCAGGGCTTTACTGGGAGGCACTGGGATGTACTGGGAGGGACACGAGGGGGACTTGGGGACACGGGGGGGACACGGGGGTACACAGGGACGGGGGGGCGACACGGGGGGGGGGAACAGGGGACTGCGAGTGACACCGGGGTGACACCAGGGCTTTACTGGGAGGCACTGGGATGTACTGGGAGGGACACAGGGGGGACATGGGACACGGGGGGACACGGGGAGGGACACGGGGGGACATAGGGACGGGGGGGGGGACATGGGGGGGGGGGGACAAGGGGACTGCGGGTTGACACCGGGGTGACACCAGGGCTTTACTGGGAGGCACTGGGATGTACTGGGGAGGGACACGGGGGGGACTTGGGGGACACGGGGGGGGGGGGGACAGGGGGTGACGCCAGCCGTGGGGCTGAGTTGTGTGTGTGGGGGGGGGTTTGGGGGGGGGGGGCAGGGACCTGCGGGGGAACCCCTTCCAGTGCGACTGTCGCCTGCGTTGGCTGGTGGCCTGGTTGGCCAGTGACCCCCCCCCTCGGCCGAGCTCCGGACGTTGCCGGGGTCCCCCCCCCCCGCCAGGGCACCCCCTTGGCTCAACTCCACCCCCCGCGACTTCCACTGCCACGTCTCCGGTAAGCGACCCCCCCCCCCCCCCCCCCCCGCCTGCCCCACGGCGCCCCTCTTCCGGCAGGGCACCCCCATCCTGGGCACCTGGGACCCCCCATCCCGGACCACCTGGGACCCCCCATCCCGGACACCTGCGTCCCCCCCATCCCGGACACCCGCGTCCCCCCCCCATCCCAGACACCCAGGACCCCCATCCCGGACACCACCGCGTCCCCCCCATCCCGGACACCCGGGACCCCCATCCTGGACATCCGTGTCCCCCCATCCCGGACACCTGGGGACCCCTTTGTCCTGGGAACCCCTCCCCATCCCGGGCCCCCACATCCCCTTTATCCCACGTCCCCTTTGTCCTGGGGCCCCCCCATCCCAGACACCCGGGACCCCCATCCCCGGACAATCTGTGTCCCCCCCCCCATCCTGGGCAACCCGTGTCCCCCCCATCCCAGGACACCTGGGACCCCTTTTTCCTGGACCCCCCCCCATCCCAGCCCCCCCACGTCCCCTTTATCCCACGTCCCCCTTTGTCCTGGGACCCCCCCCATCCCGGACACCTGCGTCCCCTTTGTCCCGGGACCCCTTTCTCCCGGCTCCTCCCCCATCCTGGATGCTTGGGTCCCCCCGGGGTGGGTGTCAGGGGGTAGGGACCCAGGTATGAGGGTCCTGATGGGTGCCCACCCCACCCGGGGTTGGGCTGGGGTGGGGGTGGGGGGGGGTGGGGGGTGTCCCCCGCAGAGCTTCGCCCCTTCCAGTCCCTCCCGTTCTCCTCGTTGGCGGCCGAACCTTTCGCCCTGGGGGGGCACCCGGGGGTGGCCCTGGCCCAACCCTTCGCCGGCGCCTGCGCCCTTTTGGAGTGGGACCAGTTGGCCGGACGCTTCCGGGCCCCCACCATCATCAACGGTGAGTCCCGACATCCCCGAACCCCAAACAAAGACCCGGGGCGGGAAGAAACTCCAAAAATGGCCAGGGAAGGCTTCAAAAATGGGTTGAGGGACCTCCAAAAATGCTCCGGTGGACCCCAAACCTGGGGTTATCACCCCCAAAAGGGGCCGAGGGACACCAAAAACGGGCTGAGGAACCTCAAAATCGGGCTGAAGGACCCAAACCCCCTCGTTATCACCCCCAAAAGGGGCCGAGGGACACCAAAAACGGGGCTGAGGAACCTCAAAATCGGGGCTGAAGGACCCAAACCCCCTCGTTATCACCCCCAAAAGGGGCCGAGGGACACCAAAAAACGGGCTGAGGAACCTCAAAAACGGGCTGAAGGACCCAAACCCCCTCGTTATCACCCCCAAAAGGGGGCCGAGGGACACCAAAAATGGGCTGAGGAACCTCAAAAACAGGCTGAAGGACACCAAAAAGGCTTTGGTGGACCCAAAGCCCCCAGGTTATCACCCCAAAAAACGTCCTGAGGAACCTCAAAAGTGGGTTGAAGGACCCAAAACCCCTTGTTATCACCCCAAAAACATCCTGAGGAACCTCAAAAGTGGGCTGAAGGACCCAAACCCCCAGGTTATCACCCCAAAAACGTCCTGAGGAACCTCAAAAGTGGGCTGAAGGACCCAAACCCCCTTGTTATCCCCCCCCAAAATGGGCTGAGGGACACCAAAAATGGGCTGAGGAACCTCAAGAAGGGTTTGAGGAACCTCAAAAATGTCCTGGGGACCCCGATGTCCCCAGTGTCTCCATTGGGTCATCACCATCGCCCCAACCCCACTGTCCCCAATGTCCCAAGAGAGTTGTCCCCAACCCCGATGTCCCCATCGGGTCATCGCCATCACCCCACTGTCCCTGATGTCCCCCTCGGGTCATCGCCATCACCCCAACGTCCCCGATATCCCAAAGTTGTCCCCAACCCTGATGTCCCATTGGGTCATCGCCATCACCCCAATGTCCCTGATGTCCCCATGGGGTCGTCCCCAATGTCCCTGATGTCCCAAAGTTGTCCCAAACCCCGATGTCCCCATCGGGTCATCGCCATCACCCCAACGTCCTTGATGTCCCAAAGTTGTCCCCAACCCTGATGTCCCCATCGTGTCATCACCATCACCCCACTGTCCCTGATGTCCCCATCGGGTCATCACCATCACCCCAACATCCCTGATGTCCCAAGAGAGTTGTCCCCAACCCCAATGTCCCCATTGGGTCATCGCCATCACCCCAACGTCCCTGATGTCCCAAAGTTGTCCCCGTCCCCGATGTCCCCAAGTTGTCCCCAACCCCGATGTCCCCATTGGGTCATCGCCATCACCCCAATGTCCCCGATGTCCCAAGAGAGTTGTCCCCAACCCCGATGTCCCCATCGGGTCATCACCATCACCCCAACGTCCTTGATGTCCCAAAGTTGTCCCCAACCCCGATGTCCCCATCGTGTCATCACCATCACCCCACTGTCCCTGATGTCCCCATCGGGTCATCACCATCACCCCAACGTCCCCGATGTCCCAAGAGAGTTGTCCCCAACCCCGATGTCCCCATTGGGTCATCGCCATCACCCCAACGTCCCTGATGTCCCAAAGCTGTCCCCATCCCCGATGTCCCAAAGTTGTCCCCAACCCCGATGTCCCCATTGGGTCATTGCCATCACCCCAATGTCCCCGATGTCCTAAGAGAGTTGTCCCCAACCCTGATGTCCCCATCGTGTCATCGCCATCACCCCACTGTCCCTGATGTCCCCATCGGGTCATCGCCATCACCCCAACGTCCCCGATGTCCTAAGAGAGTTGTCCCCAACCCCGTTGTCCCCATCGTGTCATCGTCATCACCCAACGTCCCCGATGTCCCAAAGTTGTCCCCAACCCCAATGTCCCCATTGGGTCATCGCCATCACCCCACTGTCCCCGATGTCCCAAGAGAGTTGTCCCCAACACCGATGTCCCCATTGGGTCATTGCCATCACCCCAATGTCCCCATCGTGTCATCGCCATCGCCCCAACGTCCCTGATGTCCTAAAGTTGTCCCCAACCCTGATGTCCCCATTGGGTCATCGCCATCACCCCAATGTCCCTAATGTCCCAAAGTTGTCCCCGCCCCCGATGTCCCAAGAGAGTTGTCCCCAACCCCGATGTCCCCATCGGGTCATTGCCATCACCCCACTGTCCCCGATGTCCTAAAGTTGTCCCCAACGCCGATGTCCCCATAGGTCATCACCATCACCCCACTGTCCCCGATGTCCCCATGGGGTCGTCCCCATCGCGTCCCCCACACCCCACCTTCCCCATAGCGTCCTCCCCCGTGCTCACCTCCCCCCCGCCCCCCCTTAACGTCACCCGCCTCCTTGTCCCCGCAGGCTCGTCCCCGGTGGCCTGTCACCCCCTGCAGCTGGGGGGCGCCTTGGTGGTGGTGGTGGCCCAGCTGGGGGGGGGCTCGGCCGTCTGGCGACGGGCCGGTGGCCCCGGCAGCCGTTTCGTCCGCTTGCAAGCCCTGGGCAACGGTCGCTTGCGACGACCCCACGCGGTGGCCAGCGCCCGCTTGGGGGGTCACTGGTACCTGGGGGTGGCCGACAGCTCCAAGGGGGGCACCAGCACCCTCTTCCGTTGGGGGGGCCGGGGCTTCTACCCCCACCAAGCCCTTCGGCCTTGGCACCGCGACACCCACCTGGAGTTCCTGGAGCTGGGGGGGCGGGCCGGCTTTGGTGGTCTGCAGCGGCACGAGGAGACCTTTGGTCTATCGGTGGAGCGGGGGGGCCTTCGCCCCCCACACCGACATCCCCCACGTGCCCGACGTCTACGCGGCCAAGCACTTCCGCCTGCGGGGCCACGTCTTCCTCTGCCTCACCCGCTTCCTGGGGGACGCCAAGGTGAGGGGCGGGGTGGGGGGCCGCCAGCAGAGTGGGTCCACGGGGGGGTCCGTCACCATCACATGTTTATGGGGGGCCACCAGCAGAGCGGGTCCGTGGGAGTCCATCATCACGACGTGCCCATGGGGGTCCACCAGCATCATGGGTTCATGGAGGGTCACCAGCATCATGGGTCCATGGGGGGGTCTGTCACCGTCACGTGTTTATGGGGGGCCGCCAGCAGAGTGGGTCCGTGGGGGTCCATCATCACGACGTGCCTATGGGGGTCCACCAGCATCATGGGTCCATGGGGGGGTCTGTCACCGTCACGTGTTTATGGGGGGCCACCAGCAGAGCAGGTCCGTGGGGGTCTATCATCACGACATGCCCATGGGGGTCCACCAGCATCATGGGTCCCTGGGGGTGTCTGTCACCGTCACGTGTTTATGGGGGGCCACCAGCAGCATGGGTCCGTGGGGGTCCATCATCATGACGTGCCCATGGGGGTCCACCAGCATCATGGGTTCATGGAGGGTCACCAGTATCATGGGTCCATGGGGGGGTCCATCACCGTCACGTGTTTATGGGGGGCCACCAGCATCATGGAGGGCCACGAGCATCATGGGTCCATGGGGGGTCCATCGCCATCACGTGTTTATGGGGGGCCACCAGCAGAGTGGGTCCATGGGAGTCTATCACCATCATGTGTTCATGGACCAAACCTTTTTGAGATGCCACCACCCAAAAAAAAACCCAACCCTTCCCATGGTGGCCATCACTCAACCAAACCTTTTCGAGATGCCAGCACCCAACCCAACTCTTCCCATGGTGGCCACCACCCAACCAAATCTTTTTGAGATGCCACCACCCAACTCAACCCTTCCCATGGTGGCCACCGCCCAACTCAACCCCTTCCCATGGTGGCCACCACCCAACCAAACCTTTTTGAGATGCCACCACCCAACAAAACCCAACCCTTCCCATGGTGGCCACCACCCAACCAAACCTTTTCAAGATGCCACCACCCAACAAACCCCAACCTTTCCCATGATTCCTTCCGTCTCCAGGTGATGCGTTGGGAAGGTTCCATGTTCCGGGAGGTCCAGCAGGTTCCGGCGCGGGGTTCCTTGGTCTTCCAACCCTTGTCGTTGGCCGGCCAACGCTACGTCATCTTGGGCAATGACTACGCCCCCAGTCGCGTCTACCGCCTTGGAGCTGGGGGACACCTGGAACCCATCCAGGAGCTCCTGACCCCACCCCCCGCGCCTTCGCCCCCCTGGCCATGGGGCACCGTCACTTTCTGGTGGCCTCCAGCTTCAAAGGGGCCACCCAGATCTACCGGCACGTCACCGTGGATTTGGGGGCTTGAGGGGTGACCGAGGGCCGTGAGGGACACCGAAGGTCACCTCACGATGGAGCTGGGGACAGGGGACAGGGGAGGGGACACGTCGCAGGGTGGAGGTGAGGTCCCCTGAAGGACGTGGGGACATGGGCCACGATGTCGTTGTGGAGGTGGCCCATGTCCCCATGAACACCCTGGAGCCGGACACCTGAGGGACGCGGGGACACGGGGACGTCACGCCACGGAGGTGAGTTCCTGGCGGATGTGGGGACATCAATTGTCACTTCATCGTGGACCTGGGCACCTGGGACATGGGGACGTCAACCGTGGGGACACCACCTCATCACCTCCTGGTGCCACCATCTACCCGATGTCCCCAAGGACATCATCGACCCAGTGTCACCATTGGCCCCACCTCACCTTGTCACCGCCTGGTGCCACCATCAACCCCATGTCCCCAAAGCCACTGTCAACCCCATGTCACCACTGGCCTCATGTCACCTCCTGTCCCACCATCTACCCGATGTCCCCAAGGCAATGGCCGACCTGATGTCACCTTGTCACCTCCTGGTGCCACCATCAACCCCATGTCCCCAAAGCCACCGTCAACCCAGTGTCACCATTGTCCCCATCTCACCTTGTCACCTTCTGGTGCCACCATCAACCCGATGTCCCCAAAGCCACCGTCAACCCGATGTCACCAGTGGCCTCATGTCACCTCCTGTCCCACCATCTACCCGATGTCCCCAAGGCAATGGCCGACCTGATGTCACCTTGTCACCTCCTGGTGCCACCATCAACCCCATGTCCCCAAAGCCACCATCAACCCAATGTCACCACTGGCCCCACCTCACCTTGTCACCTTCTGGTGCCACCATCAACCCCATGTCCCCAAGGCAATGGCCGACCTGATGTCACCTTGTCACCTCCTGGGGCCACCATCAACCCGACATCCCCAAGGCCACCGTCAACCCAACGTCACTTGTCACCTCCTGTCCCACCATCAACCTGATGTCCCCGAGGCCACTGTCAACCCAACGTCACCTTGTCACCTCCTGGTGCCACCATCAACCTGATGTCCCCGAGGCCACCGTCAACCCAGCGTCACCTTGTCACCTCCTGTCCCACCATCAACCCGATGTCCCCAATAACCGAAATGACCTTTTTTAACATTTTTTTTTTATTATTATTAATTTCCCCTTTTCTTGTAAGTTTTTTTTTGGGGGGGGTTCACCCCAAAATAAACCTCCCCCCCACCACCACCGGGGGTTGGGGACACGTGGGGACACCTCAGCACGTGCTGGCGGCTCCTGCAGAGAGATCGGGGGTGGGGGTCAGGGGGACACCTGGGGTGTCCCTCTCCCCCCAGACGCCTGGGTCCCCTCCCTGTGGGGGGGGTGGGGGGTTGGGGGCACCACCCTGGGGGGGGGTGGGGGAGTTGGGGACACTTACCAGGGCCAACGAGGTGGGACGTCTCCGGAGGGGGGACGGCGGCGGCTGCGCGAGGGGACAAGGGGGGGGCTGTGACAACTTGGTGTCCCCCATGTCCCCAGTGTCCCCAATGTCCTCAATGTCCCCCATGTCCCTCCATGTCCCCCCCATGTCCTACATGTCCCCCATGTCCCCAATGTCCCCCCATGTCCCTCCATGTCCTACATGTCCCCAGTGTCCCCAAGGTCCCCCTATGTCCCTCCATGTCCTACATGTCCCCAATGTCCCTCCATGTCCCCCCATGTCCCCCCCTGTCCTCCATGTCCCCAATGTCCCCGGTGTCCCCCCATGTCCTCATGTCCTCCATGTCCCCCGTGTCCCCCCATGTCCCCCCCATGCCCCACCATGGTCCCCATGTCCCCTCACGTCTCCACATCCCCGTGTCCGTCTCCGTCCCCCCCCGTGTCCTCAATGTCCCCCCATGTCCCCCAAAGTCTCCATGTCCCCAATGGTGTCCCCGTGTCTCCCCATGTCCCCTCGTGTCCCATCCCCCCCCCCATGTCCCACCTGGCTTTGCTCCAGCACTTGCACTTCCCACCTGCAGGGGACAAAAGAGGTGACGGGGGGGGATGACATTGGGGGGGGACATGCCACCACCCCCCCCCCCCCCAAGGTGACATCAAGCCCAGGGGACTCCCTGGGGACATAGGACCCCCCCTTCAAGTGACACGGGGACTCCCTGCTGACACAGGGACCCCCCGGGTGACGTGGGGGACACCCTCCCTCAGGTGACACAAAGACACCCCCCCCCCCACCCAGGTGACACAGAGGGGACATGGAATCGGGGGGACCCGCGGGTGACACTCACTGAGGAGGACGATGATGCCCACGAGGCAGAGGACGGCGGCCACCACCAGCCCTGCCACGCGCAGGTGGTGCCAGTCTGGGGACAGCGGGGACACTCCTGTCACCTCCTCCTTGGGGACCTCCCCGTCACACCCCCCCCCTTTGGGGACATCCCCGCCACCCCCCCGGGGACCACCGTGTCACCTCCCCCGGGGACAACCCGTCAACCCCCACCTTGGGGACACCCTTGTCAACACCCTTGGGGACATCCCTGTCACCCTCCCCTTGGGGACACCCCTGTCACCTCCTCCTTGGGGACCTCCCTGTCATCCCCCCCCCCTTCGGGGACATCCCCGCCACCCCCCCCGGGGACCACCATGTCACCTCCCCCCAGGGACAACCCGTCAACCCCCACCTTGGGGACACCCTTGTCAAGACCCTTGGGGACATCCTTGTCACCCTCCCCTTGGGGACACCCCTGTCACCTCCTCCTTGGGGACCTCCCTGTCACCCTCCCCTTGGGGACACCCCTGTCACCTCCTCCTTGGGGACCTCCGTCACCCCCCCCCCACTTCGGGGACATCCCCACCACCCCCCCCACGGGGACCACCGTGTCACCTCCCCTGGGGACAACCCTTCAACCCCACCTTGGGACGTCCCTGTCACCCTCCCCTTGGGGGACACCCCTGTCACCCCCCCCGGGGACATCCCCCCTGTGTCGTCGTCCCCCCCCCCCATCCCACTCACCATACTGGAAGGGACTGGTGGCATCTGGTGGGGAGGGGACGAGATCAGAGGGACCCGGACACCCGTGTGTCCCCCCCCAGGGTGGGGGGGGGGGCCACCAGTATGGACCCCCCCCTTCCCAGTATAAACCCCTCCCCTCCCAGTATGAATCCCCCCTATCCCAGTACGACTCCTCCCCATTCCCAGTATGGCCTCCCCATTCCCAGTATAACCCCTCCCCTCCCAGTATGGATCCCCCCTATCCCAGTATGACACCCCCTCCCTCCCAGTATGACATACCGCCCCTCCCAGTATGAATCCCCCCCTATCCCAGTATGACACCCCCTCCCTCCCAGTATGACCTCCCCATTCCCAGTATAACCCCTCCCCTCCCAGTACGGATCCCCCTGTATCCCAGTATGACTTCCCACCATTCCCAGTATGACACCCCTCCCTCCCAGTATGACTTACCACCCCTCCCAGTATGATCCCCCCCCATTCCCAGTATGAATCCCCCCTATACCAGTATGACAGCCCCTCCCTCCCAGTATGACCTCCCCATTCCCAGTATAACCCCTCCCCTCCCAGTATGGATCCCCCTATATCCCAGTATGGATCCCCCCTATCCCAGTATGACATCCCCTCCCTCCCAGTATGACTTACCACCCCTCCCAGTATGATCCCCCCATTCCCAGTATGAACCCCACCATCCCAGTCAATCCCCCCTCCCGTTCCCAGCACAGCCCCTCCCCTCCTCCCAGTTCGTCCCAGTTCGTCCCAGTCACTCACCAGGGGCGAGGGGGTTCCCTCTCGTTGGGGACAAAACTGGGGGGGGAGGGGACAAAAAACCAGTTGGGGGGGGTCAACTGTCCCAGTGCCTCCCAGTTCCCTCCCAGCTCCCCCAGTTCCCCGCAATTGTGCCCAGTTCCCTCCCAGTTCCCCCCAGTTCATTCCCATTCCCCCCAGTTCCCTCCCAGTTCCCCCCAAGTTCGCCCAGTCCCCCCTAATTCATTCCCAGTTCCCCCCAGTTCATTCCCAGTTCCCTCCCAGTTCCCCTAACCCCTCCCAATTCCTCCCAGTTTCCCCCAATTCCTTCCCAGTTCCCCCCAATTCCCCCCAGTTCCTTCCCAGTTCCCCCCAATTCCCCCCAGTTCCCCCCAATTAATTCCCAGTTCCCCCCAGTTCATTCCCAGTTCCCTCCCAGTTCCCCCAGTTACCCCCAATTCATCCCCAGTTCCCCCAACCCCTCCCAGTTCCCTCCCAGTTCCCCCCAATTCATTCCCAGTTCCCCCAACCCCTCCCAGTTCATTCCCAGTCCCCCCCAAATCCCCCCAGTTCCCTCCCAGTTCCCCCCAATTCATCCCCAGTTCCCCCAACCCCTCCCAGTTCCCTCCCAGTTCATTCCCGGTTCCCTCCCGGTTCCCCCCGACCCCTCCCAGTTTATTCCAGTTCCCCCCAAATCCCCCCAGTTCCCTCCCAGTTCCCCCCCCAATTCATTCCCAGTTCCCCCAGCCCCTCCCAGTTCCCACCCAGTTCCCTCCCAGTTCCCCCCAATTACCCCCAGTTCCCTCCCAGTTCCCCCCCCAATTCATTCCCAGTTCCCCCCCAATTCCCTCCCAGTTCCCCCCAGTTCCCCCAGCCCCTCCCGGTTCCCCCCACTTACCCCCAATTCCCTCCCAGTTCCCCCCCAGTTCATTCCCAGTTCCCCACCCCCCTCCCAGTTCCCTCCCAGTCCCTCCCAGTTCCCCCCAGTTGCCCCCTAGTTGCCCCCCAGTCCCTCCCAGTCCCCCCCACTTACCCCAATTCCCTCCCAGTTCCCCCCCAGTTCATTCCCAGTTCCCCCACCCCCTCCCAGTTCCCTCCAGTCCCTCCCAGTTCCCCCCTAGTTGCCCCCCAGTCCCTCCCAGTCCCCCCCACTTACCCCCAGTTCCCCCCCAATTCATTCCCAGTTCCCCCACCCCCTCCCAGTTCCCTCCCAGTCCCTCCCAGTTCCCCCAGTTCCCCCCTAGTTGCCCCCCAGTCCCTCCCAGTCCCCCCCACTTACCCCCAGTTCATTCCCAGTTCCCCCACCCCCTCCCAGTTCCCTCCCAGTCCCTCCCAGTTCCCCCCTAGTTGCCCCCCAGTCCCCTCCCAGTCCCCCCCACTTACCCCCAATTCCCTCCCAGTTCCCCCCCAGTTCATTCCCAGTTCCCCCACCCCCTCCCAGTTCCCTCCCAGTCCCTCCCAGTTCCCCCCTAGTTGCCCCCCAGTCCCTCCCAGTCCCCCCCACTTACCCCCAGTTCCCTCCCAGTTCATTCCCAGTTCCCCCACCCCCTCCCAGTTCCCTCCCAGTCCCTCCCAGTTCCCCCCTAGTTGCCCCCCAGTCCCTCCCAGTCCCCCCCACTTACCCCCAATTCCCTCCCAGTTCCCCCCCAGTTCATTCCCGGTTCCCTCCTAGTCCCTCCCAGTCCCCCCCAGTCCCCCCCCAGTCCCTCCCAGTTCCCTCCCAGTTACCTGCCAGCAGCGCCAGGACCTCCACGCTGACCCCTGCCATCTCGTCACCTTTGACCCCTGCGGGGGCGGGGGGGGGGGGAACGACACCCCCACCCCCCCCCCAAGTCCTTGAGCCTCCACGAGCCCGGGGGGGGGGTGTGTGTGTGTGGGTGCCCCCCCTCCCCTCCCCCTCCCCCCCCCCCCGGGGACCCAGGCGGCCGGGTGGGGGCGGGGCGGGTGAGTCAGGCACATTCCTTACTGGGGCGTTACTGGGAGCGCCCGGGTCCCTTAACTGGGGGGGGGGGGGACACGACACGACACGACACCTCCCGGCCCCCCCCCCATGACACCCCCCACCCCCCCTCCCAAAAAAAAGGAGACCCAGGGGGTCCGGGGACACCCCGCCCCCCCCCCCCCCCCACCCAGGGGACCCAGGAGTTTGGGGACCCCCCCACCCACGGACCCCCCCCCCCCCCCCCACGGACCCCCACCCACCCACCCATGGGACAACCCCCCTCCCCCAAGGGATTTCCCCACCCCACCCCCCTCAAGGCACCCAGGTGTCCGGGACCCCTCACCCCCCCCCCCACCTATGGGACCCCCCCCACCTATGGGACACCCCCCCCAAGGGAACCCAGGGGCGTCCGGGACCACCCCCACCCATGGGACCCCACCCCACCCCACCCCACCCAAAAGGGGACCCAGGAGTCTGGGAACCACACCCCACACCCCCCCCCCATGGGACCCCCCCCGCAAAAGGGAACCCAGGGGTCCGGGGACACCCCCCCCCCCCACCCATGGGACCCCCCCCCCTCACCCAGGGGACCCCTGGAGGGGGGGGGTGGGGGGGCCCTGCTCACCTTCCCACACCAGTAACGGACAAGCCAGAACTGGGACGGGCTGGGAGGGGTGGGGGGGGGTGGGGGGGGCACGCCTTGGGGGGGGCGGGGGGGGAGGCGGGGCTACACCTGGAAGGGGCGGGGGTCACAGCGCGGGGGGGTGGGGGGGTGGGGGGGGGCGGGGCCACAAGGTGCCAGGAGACACCCCCACCCCCATCCAAAACACCCCCCCCCCCTCGCCGCCTGGGTGCCCCCAACCCCCCCCCCACCCCCGGAGGGGGTTCCTAAGGAGGGGGGGGTGTCCCATGGGTGGCGGGGGGGGGGTCCCAAAATGCCTGGGTCCCACCCAGGGGGGGGGTTTCCTATGGGTGGGGGGGTCCCCAGATGCCCGGGTCCCCCCCCTTGCAGGGGGGGGGGGTGTCCATGGCTGGGGGCTGGGGGGGGGTCCCATGGGTGGGGTGGGGGGGGGTCCCCAGGGTGGGGGGTCCCCCCCAGGACGCCTGAGTCCCACCCGTGGGGGGGGGGGGGGGGGGTTTCCTATGGGTGGGGGGGGTCCCCGGACGCCTGGGTCCCTTGGGGGGGGGGGGTGTCCCATGGGTGGGGCCCCCCCCCCCCGCCCCCCGGACCCCTGGGTCTCCCCTTGGGTGGGGGTGGGTGGGGGGGGGGGGTTCCCAGGATGTCTGGGTCCCCCCTCCCCCGGCCCCCTGGGTGCCCCCCCCCCCCCGTTCCCCCCCCCCAGAGGGTTGAATGGAGCCTTGTTCTGCCTCCCCTCTCCCCGCCCCCCCCCCAGCCCCCCCTGCCCCTCGCCCTCCCCCCGGCCTTGACCCCGCTGCCCCCCAACAAAGGCACCCATTGAGGCCTCGCCCGGCCCCTCCTCCCCCCCCCTCCCCCCCCCGGGGTGACTCTGGGGACACCCGGACGCCGCCGCGTCCCCTTGGGGGGCGGGGGGGGGGTGGGGGGGGTGACACATTCCTGAGGGGGGGGGGACAGGGAGGGCCCCCCGGGTGACACTGATACCCCCCACCCAAGGGACCCCCGGGCGGCCGGCCCCTGCCGCGGGTGCGGGTGACACCGTCCGTGTCACCGGGTGGGTGCCGGGTGTCACCGGCTGTGTCACAAGGTGGGTGCTGTGTGCCACTGGGTGACACCGGCTGTGTCACTGTGTGGGTGCCGGGTGTCACCAGGTGTCACCGGCTGTAGCACAATGTGGGTGCCGGGTGTCACCGGCTGTGTCACCACGTGGGTGCCGGGTGTCACTGGGTGTCACCGACTGTATCACAGTGTGGGTCCTGGGTGTCACTGGGTGACACCGGCTGTAGCACAGCATGGGTGTCAGTGGGTGACACCGTCTGTGTCACCACGTGGGTGCCGGGTGTCACCGGGTGTCACCGACTGTATCACAGTGTGGGTCCTGGGTGTCACTGGGTGACACCGGCTGTAGCACAGCATGGGTGTCAGTGGGTGACACCAGCTGTGTCACCATGTGGGTGCCGGGTGTCACCGGCTGCGTCCCTGTGTGGGTGCTGGGTGTCACCAGCTGTAGCACAACGTGGGTGCCAGGTGACAGCAGCTGTGTCACCATGAGGGTGCTGGGTGTCACCGGGTGTCACTGGCTGTATCACGGTGTGGGTGCTGGGTGTCACCAGGTGTGTCACTGGGTGGGTGCCGGCTGTCACCGGCTGTACTGGCTGTAGCAAAACGTGGGTGCTGGGTGCCACTGGGTGACACCGGCTGTAGCACAATGTGGGTGCCAGGTGTCACTGGCTGTGTCACCGTGTGGGTCCTGGGTGCCACTGGGTGCCACTGGCTGTAGCACAGTGTGGGTGCCGGGTGTTACCGGCTGTGTCACCATGTGGGTGCCGGGTGTCACCGGATGTCACCGACTGTATCACAATGCAGGTCCTGGGTGTCACTGGGTGACACCGGCTGTAGCACAATGTGGGTGCCGGGTGTCACCAACCGTATCTCGGTGTGGGTGCAGGTGTCACCGGGTGTCACTGACTGTATCACAATGTGGGTGCCGGGTGTCACTAGGTGACACCGGCTGTAGCACAATGTGGGTGCCAGGTGACACTGGCTGTGTCACCGTGTGGGTCCTGGGTGCCACTGGGTGACACCGGCTGTAGCACAGCGTGGGTGTCAGTGGGTGACACCAGCTGTGTCACCGTGTAGGTGCCAGGTGTCACCAGCTGTATCAGGGTGTGGGTGCTGGGTGTCACCATGTGTGTCACCATGTGGGTGCCAGGTGACATCAACTGTATCACGGTGTGGGTGCCGGGTGTCACCAGCTGTATCATGGTGTGGGTGACAGGTGACACCGGCTGTGTCACGGTGTGGGTGCTGGTTGTCACCAGCTGTGTCACGGTGTGGGTCCTGGGTGTCACTGGGTGACACCGGCTGTAGCACAATGTGGGTGCCAGGTGACACTGGCTGTGTCACCGTGTGGGTGCTGGGTGTCACTGGGTGTCACTGGCTGTATCACAGTGTGGGTGCCGGGTGTCACCGTCTGTATCACAATGCGGGTGCCGGTTGTCACCGGCTGCGTCACCGTGTGGGTGCCGGGTGTCACCGGCCGTGTCACGGTGTGGGCTGGGGACACGCGTGACACACACACCCCCCCCACGTGCTGCTGGGCGACTCTTTATTGCTGTTCCCGTGGTGACGCGTCCCCCCGGGGTGACGTGTCCTTCTGCAGGGGGGGGTGTGGGGGGGGAAGGGTGTTAGGGGACCCCCGGCGTCCGGGTGTCCCCCGACCCCAGGGGATGCCCCCCCCCCGGCGTCCAGTTGACCCCCTGGGTCTTCCCGGGGGTCCGGTTGCCCACCACTCACCACTCGCAGATGTACACCCTCGTCTTGGTGGTCCCGCCCTGGGCCGGGGGGGGCGAGGGGGTGACGGGGGGGACCTCGGTAGCCGTGAATTCGTCCACGCGGAAGATCCAGCGTCCTGGCACCCCCACGTTGCTCCGGCGGCCGATGGTCAGCACCGCCGGCGAGCGCGAGCCCGGGATGTTGTAGTAGTGGACGTCGTCCCCGCTGTTGAACCCGGCCTGGGATACGGCGGGGAAGGGGACGGGACACGGGACGGGGACGGGGACACGGCACAAGGGACACGGGGTGACGGGGTCGGGGGGGTGAGGAGCCGGCGGCGGCTGAGAAACTGGGGGTCTGCCCCAAATCCCCTTAGTCCTGCCCCAAATCCCCTTAGTCCTGCCCGAAATTATCTTAATCCTGCCCAAAATAACCTTAATCTTGCCCCAAATCCCTTAATCCTGCCCCAAATCCCTTTAATCTTGCCCAAAATAACCTTAATCCTGCCCAAATCCCCTTAAATGTGCCCAAAATAGCCTTAATCCTGCCCAAAATAACCTTAATCCTGCCCCAAATCCCCTTAAATGTGCCCAAAATAACCTTAATCCTGCCCAAAATTACCTTAATCCTGCCCAAATCCCCTTAAATGTGCCCAAAATAGCCTTAATCCTGCCCAAAATAACCTTAATCCTGCCCCAAATCCCCTTAAATGTGCCCAAAATAACCTTAATCCTGCCCAAAATTACCTTAATCCTGCCCAAATCCCCTTAAATGTGCCCAAAATAACCTTAATCCTGCCCCAAATCCCCTTAAATGTGTCCAAAATAACCTTAATCCTGCCCCAAATCCCCTTAAATGTGCCCCAAATCCCCTTAATCCTGCCCAAAATCCCCAGATTTCCTAATTTCACCCCAAATACCCTTTAATTCCCCCAAATCCTCCTAATTTCACCCCAAATTCCCTTTAATTCCCCCCAAATCCCCTAATTCCACCCCAAGTCCCAAATTCCACCCCAAATTCCCTTTAATTCCACCCAAATTCTCCAATTCCACCAGAATTCCCCCCAAATTCCTGTAATTCCCCCCAAATCCTCCTCATTTCACCCCAAATTCCCTTTAATTCCCCCCCAAACTCCCGAATTCCCCCTCGAATTTCCTAATTCCACCCCAAACTCCCTTTAATTCCCCCCAAATCCCCTAATTCCACCCAAACTCCCGAATTCCCCCCCGAATTTCCTAATTCCACCCCAAACTCCCGAATTCCCCCCCGAATTTCCTAATTCCACCCCAAACTCCCTTTAATTCCCCCCAAATCCCCTAATTCCACCCCAAACTCCCGAATTCCACCCCAAATTCCCTTTAATTCCCCCCAAATTCTCGAATTCCACCAAAATTCCTCCCAAATTCCCTTAATTCCCCCCCAAATCCCCTAATTCCACCCCAAACTCCCTTTAGTTCCCCCCCAAACTCCCGAATTCCACCCCAGATTTCCTAATTTCACCCCAAATCCCCTTAATTCCCCCCAAATCCCCTAATTCCTCCCCCCAAACTCCCGAATTCCCCCCCAAATCCCCTAATCCCACCCCAAACCCCCTTTAATCCCACCCCAAATTCCCCTCATTCCCCCCCAAATTCCCCTCTTCCCCCCCCCCCCCCAAAACTCCCGCATTCCCCCCCCAACCCCTCACCCCCCCCCCCTCAAAAATTCCTAATCCCACCCCAAATTCCCCAATCCCACCCCAAATCCCATCCCGGCCCCCCCCCCCCCCCATCTCCCCCTCCCCAGCCAGGTGGGTGGCCCTGCTCCCCTTGGCTGGAGGTGGGGGGGGGGGGGGGATGGGACACCCCCCTCCCCCCCCCCCCCCCCGCTGTCCCCCGTGTCCCCACCTGGGCGGGGGTCCCCCCCAGGCCCGTGTGGGCGTCGCCCTGGTTGGAGATGCCCGTGGTCCACTGGATGTCCCCGTAGTTGAGGACGACGTAGGAGGTGGCCCCATCGGTGGCCAACACGGCCTGGAAGGTGTTGACCTACGAGGGGGGGGGGGGACACACGGGACACGTCATCACCGCGTCGTGGTGGCCCCCCGTCTCCATCTCCGTGTCTCCGCCTTCTGGGCCCGTCCCCGTGTTCGCCACGTGGGTAGGTGACACCCGTCATGGGGGGCCACCACCGTCGGCCACCTCCCTCGTCCCCCCGCGTCCCACCTTCTTGGAGGCGGCCCCAAAGTAGGAGACGCGATCCCAGGTGGCCACGAAAGCCCAGGTGGGTCGAGGGGGCGGCTCTGAGGGGGTCGCGGCGGTGGCCAGGTCACGGGTCAGGCGGGCCAGCAGCTCCGGCTCCCGGCTCTGCCGGTAGAAGACGTCACCTCCCAGTCTGGTGTCCACGTCGGCCCAGTACGGAGCCACGAAGGGACGGTGGCCGGGCAACGGGAAGGGCTCGGGGGTGAACTCGGGGACCCCGGTCCCAAAGGACACCACCCCATTGTTGTTCACCTGTAGGAAGCAACCGTCACCCCGCGGTGACCCACCTGTCATCCATGGTGGCCCTCAACCATGGTGGCTCCCAACCATGATGTCTCCAATCCATGGTGACCCCAGGCATCTTGACCCTCAACCCATAGTGGCCTCCAAACTATGCTGGTCCCCAACCTATGGTGGCCTCCAACCCATGGTGGCCTCCAACCCACGGTGCCACCCAGCCACGGTGTCTCCAACCCATGGTGGTCGCCAACCCATGGTGGTCCCCAACCAGGGTATCTCCACCCACAGTGTCTCCAACCCATGGTGGCCCCAGGCATCTTGACCCTCAAGCCATAGTGGCCTCCAACCCATGGTGGCCTCCAACCCACGGTGCCACCCAGCCACGGTGTCTCCAACCCATGGTGGTCGCCAACCCATGGTGGTCTCCAACCAGGGTATCTCCACCCCCAGTGTCTCCAACCCATGGTGTTTTCAACCATGGTGGCCCAAACTCATGGCGTCACCCAACCGTGGTGTCTCCGCCCATAGCGTCACCCAACCATGGTGGCCCCAACTCATGGTGGCCCCCAGCCCATGGTGTCTCCACCCATGGTGGCCTGAACTCATGGTAGCCCAAACCCACGGTGGCCCCCAACTCATGGTGGCCCCAACCCATGGTGTCACCCAACCACGGTGTCCCCAACCCATGGTGTCACCCAACCACGGTGTCTCCACCCATGGTGTCACTCAACCATGGTGTCCCCAACCCGTGGTGTCACCCAACCATGGTGTCCCCAACCCATGGTGTCCCCAACCCATGGTGTCACCCAACCACAGTGTCTCCACCCATGGTGTCACTCAACCATGGTGTCCCGAACCCATGGTATGACCCAACTCTTGGTGTCCCCAACCATGGTGTCCCATAGCGCCCCAACCCACAGCACCCCCCTGCCATGGGGCCGGGGACCCACGTAGAGGGAGCGGTGGGGACGTCCGTAGAAGGAGAAGGTCTCCCAGAGGAAGATCTCGGGGCTCATCCCGTCGTCTTCATGGGGGGTGGCCTCGTCCCCAACCTCCGGCCCGAAGGGGTAGAGCAGCCCATCTTGGGGGGGCGGGGGGGGGGGCACCCGTTAGCGACCCACGGCGAGGAGTAAGAACCGCCCCCCCCCATCTCACTGTGGGTCTGAGTCCCCCATGGTGGCCCCAGAACCCCCCATGTCACTGTGGGACCTTCCAGTACGGATCTGGGACCTTCCAGGATGGGCACGGGACCCCCCAAAAAGGGTATGGGACCCCCCCCAACCCCCCCCCACCGTTATGGGCCTGGGACCCCCAGTATCACCCCAGAACCTCCCAGTATGGGCCTGGGACCTCCTGATGTGGGCCTGGGACCTCCCAGTGTCAGCCCAGAACCTCCCAGTATGGGCCTGGGACCTCCCAGCATCACCCCAGAACCTGCCAGTATGGGTCTGGGACCTCCTGATGTGGGTCTGGGACCTCCCAGTGTCAGCCCAGAACCTCCCAGTATGGGCCTGGGACCTCCCAGAGTCACCTCAGAACTTCCCAGTATGGGCCTGGGACCTCCCAGTGTCACCCCAGAACTTCCCAGTATGGGTCTGGGACCTCCCAGCATCACCCCAGAACCTCCCAGTATGGGCCTGGGACCCCAGTGTCACCCCAGGACCTCCCAGTATGGGAGTATGGGACCCGTGTCCCCACTCATCCGGGTGTCCCATGGGTGCCCCCCCCATCCCCATGGTGTCCCCCACTTACCCGGGGGTCTCGTGGGTGACCCCCACGTCCCCAGGGGTCCCCACTCGTCTGTGTGGCTGAGGAGGAGGAGGAGGAGAACGGGGGGAGCCGTCATCTGGCCGGGCCTGGGGGAGCGGGGGGGTGAGGGGTGCTCGTCCTTCCTTCTTCTGGCCGGCCCTCTGTCCATCCTTCATCCACCCAGCCATGTCTTCTTCAGCCAGCCATCCATCCTTCATCCATCCATGTCTTCTTCAGCCATCCATCCATCCTTCATCCATCCACCCATCCTTCATCCATCCACTCATCCATGTCTTCTCCATCCATCCATCCATCCATCCATCCATCCATCCATCCATCCATCCTTCATCCACCCATCCTTGTCTTCTTCAGCCATCCATCCATCCTTCATCCATCCATGTCTTCTTCATCCATCCATCCACCCATCCTTGTCTTCTTCATCCATCCACCCATCCTTCATCCATCCCTCATCCACCCATCCTTGTCTTCTTCAGCCATCCATCCATCCTTCATCCATCCATGTCTTCTTCATCCATCCATCCACCCATCCTTGTCTTCTTCATCCATCCACCCATCCTTCATCCATCCCTCATCCATCCATCCATCCTTCATCCACTCATCCATGTCTTCTTCATCCATCCATCCTTCATCCATCCATCCATCCATGCATCCATCTTTCATCCATCCATCCATCCATCCATCCTTCATCCACCCGTCTGTCCTTCATCCATCCACATCTTCTTCATCCACCCATCCACGTCTTCTTCATCCATCCATCCATCCATCCTTCATCCACTCATCCATGTCTTCTTCATCCATCCATCCATCCATCCATCCATCCATCCATCCTTCATCCACTCATCCATGTCTTCTTCATCCATCCTTCATCCACCCATCCATGCCTTCTTCATCCATCCATGCCTTCATCCATCCATCCATCTATCCTTCATCCACCCATCCATGTCTTCTTCATCCACCCAGCTGTCCTTCACCCATCCATCCATCCAGCCAGCCATGTCTTCTCCACCCATCCACCCAGCTGTCCTTCATCTGTGTCCCCCCCATGTCTTCATGTCCTTCTCGTGTCCCTTTCCATGTCCCTCAGTGCCCCTCTCCGTGTCCCCCAATGTCCCCATGTCTCCAGATGTCCCCTCCCATGTCCCCATGTCTTGCAATGTCCCTCCATGTCCCCCTGTCCTTCTCATGACCCGTCCCATGTCCCTCCATGTCTCCCTCCATGTCCCCATGCATCCAGATGTCCCCAGGTGGCCAGAGATCCTCGCGTCCCCTCCCACGTCCTCCATGCTCCCGCCATGTCCCCATGTCCCACAATGTCCCCCTAAGTCCTTCTCATGTCCCTCAATGTCCCTCCCATGTCCCCCTCCACGTCCCCATGTGTCCAGATGTCCCCAGGTCCCCACATCCTTCTCATGTCCCCTCCCATGTCCCCCGGTGACCCCATGTCCCCTCCCATGTCCCTCAATGTCCCCCTCCATGTCCCCATGTCCCATCCCCATGTCCCCTCCCATGTCCCCCTCCATGTCCCCATGTGTCCCCATGTCCCCTCCCATGTCCCCGTGTCCCCACGTGTCCCCATGTCCCCTCCCATGTCCCCCAGTGTCCCCCTCCATGTCCCCGTGTCCCGTCCCCATGTCCCCTCTCATGTCCCCCTCCATGTCCCCATGTCCCCTCCCATGTCTCTCAATGTCCCACTCCATGTCCCCATTTCCCCCAGTGTCCCCATGTCCCCTCCCATGTCCCTCAATGTCCCCCTGTATGTCCCCATGTCCCGTCCCCATCTCCCATGCCCGTGTCCCCCAGTGTCCCCTTGTCCCCTCTCATGTCCCCCTCCATGTCCCCATGTGTCCCCATGTCCCCTCCCATGTCCTTCATTGTCCCCATGTCCCCTCCCATGTCCCTCAATGTCCCCCTCCATGTCCCCATGTGTCCAGATGTCCCCATGTCCCATCCCCGTGTCCCCCAGTGTCCCCATGTCCCCTCCCATGTCCCTCAATGTCCCCCTCCGTGTCCCCATGTGTCCAGATGTCCCCATGTCCCATCCCCGTGTCCCCCATTGTCCCCATGTCCCCTCCCATGTCCCCCTCCATGTCCCCACGTCCCGTCCCCCTGTCCCCCAGTGTCCCCATGTCCCCCTCCATGTCCCCATGGGTCCAGATGTCCCCGTGTCCCCTCCCATGTCCCTCAGTGTCCCCCTCCATGTCCCCATATCCCCTCCCGTGTCCCTCGATGTCCCCCTCTGTGTCCCCGTGTCCTGTCCCCAGGTCCCCTCCCATGTCCCCCAGTGTCCCCGCACTCACCGAGGTCCCATGGTGGTGGCTGGTGGTGGCAGCGTGACTGGTGTCACTTTATGGCCAGGGCTGGGGACAGCCCCGGGGGGGGTTGGGGGGGTGGGTGACGGGGACAGGGACGCAGGTGGCACCTCCCAGGGCCCCGGGCACTTCCTTCTCTGCCCTCACCGCCACTGGGGGGGACTGGGACAAACTGGGATGGACTGTTGGCTCTTGCTGGGGGGGACACTCGGGGGGGGACTGGGACATGCTGGGGGACACTCCCCCCTGCATTGGCAGGCACTGGGGGGGGGGCACTGGGACAAACTGGGAGGGACTGGTAACACTGGGGGAGGACCGGAATGCACTTGGGGGCATACTGGGGGAGACTGGAGCGGACTGGGGAGACACTGGGGGGGGGGGGGGTGACGTTTGCGGGGAGTGGGACATACTGGGGGGAAAACAGGGACATGGGGGGACACTGGGATGCACTGGGAGAAATGGGGGACACCGGGGGCACACTGGAGGGGACTGGGACAAACTGGGGGAGACTGGGATGTGCTGGGGGCACACTGGAGGGGACTGGGACAAACTGGGGGAGACTGGGATGCACTGGGGGCACAGTGGAGGGGACTGGGACAAACTGGGGGAGACTGGAAGGGACTCTTGGGGGGACTGGGATGTACTGGGGACATGCTGGAGGGGACTGGGACTAATTGGGGGAGACTGGAAGGGACTTGCAGGGGGGCTGGGATGTACTGGGGACACACTGGAGGGGACTGGGACAAACTGGGAGAGACTGGAAGGGACTCTTGGGGGGACGGGGGTGTACTGGGGGCACAGTGGAGGGGACTGGGACAAACTGGGGGAGACTGGCATGTACTGGGGGCACACTGGAGGGGACTGGGACGAACTGGGGGAGACGGGGAGGGACTCTTGGGGGGACTGGGATGTACTGGGGGCACAGCGGAGGGGACTGGGACAAACTGGGGGAGACTGGGATGTACTGGGGACACGCTGGAAGGGACTGGGACAAACTGGGATGCACTGGGGGCACACTGGAGGGGACTGGGACAAACTGGGAGAGACTGGAAGGGACTCGTGGAGGGACTGGGATGTACTGGGGACACAGTGGAGGGGACTGGGACAAACTGGGGGAGACTGGAAGGGACTGGGGGCACACTGGAGGGGGACGGGGACAAAGTGGGAGAGACTGGGAGCAACTGGAGACAGCGGGAAGGGGACACCACCCCCACCCTCCCCGGGCATCCGGGAGCCTCCTCCACTCCCCCCTTTCCCCCTTCCTCATCCTCCAGGGGACCCAGGCGTCCGGGTGTCACCCTCCCCCGGGGTGGGGGGGGGGGACAGACCCAGGTGTCCGGGGGCCCCGTGCCAGGGTTGTGACGGGAATTATTGACTGAAACCGGTCAAGGGGGGGTCAGGAACAGCCTGGGGCGGGAGAGGGCTGGCAGGGGAGCCAGGCGTCCGGGAAACACCCCAAGCCCCCCCCCTCAACCCCCCCCCCCCCCCCCCCAGCCCTACGTGCCCCATAACCACTTTTTCCCACGCTCTCTTTTATTTGCAAAATCGAAGCCAGCGGCGCCTTCTCCCATTTTTTTTTTTTTTTATTTTTTTGGGGGGGGGGGGGGGGGGAGGAACCTCAAATTTAGGTGAGAGGTGGGGAAAAAAAAAAATCCCTTTTTTTTTGGGGGGTGGGGGGGGGTGGGGATGTTTTGGCCCTGATGACCTCAGCGATGAGGCGCGACCGTCCCGTCAGCAGTCTAAAAGGCGGGTTTTCGGCATCACTGGGAGAAAGAGAAAAACGAGAGAAAGAGAAAAACGAGAGAAAGAGAAAAACGAGAGAAAGAGAAAAACGAGAGAAAGAGAAAAACGAGAGAAAGAGAAAAACGAGAGAAAGAGAAAAACGAGAGAAAGAGAAAAACGAGAGAAAGAGAAAAACGAGAGAAAAAAAGAGGGTTAAACCCCCAATTCTTGGGGTGTTTTCCCCCTTCCTTTTTTGGGGTTTTTCCCCCCGTTTTTGAGTCCGTCCCCCCTTCCCTTTTTTGGGGGTTTTCCCCTTTTTTTGGGGGGTCTTTCCCCCTCTTTTTGGGCTCCCTCCCCCTCTTTCTCCGGACGTGATGACGGGGCCCACCAATGAACCCATCGGGGTTCCTCGCAGGCGATTTTGGACCCGGTTTGAGGGGAAAAAAGGACTATTTTGGTTAATACGAAGGACAGCGCCTGTGAGGGCTCCTCTTGTGTGAAATCGGGGGGGGCGGGGGGGGGGGAAACGGTGATTTTGGTTAAGTTTAAGGAACGGGGACAACAGACGAAGAGCTCTTGGTGAGAGCGGGATGAAGACGGCACCTTCCCTTCCATTAAATCGGCGGCAAAAAAAGGTAATTTTGGTTAATCTGAAGGCACGGGCTGATGGAAGATGATCTCACGGATGATGGTGGGACGAAGGACACCACACGTGGGCGCTCTTCCTCGCATGAAACGAGTCAGGGGGGAAAAAAAAAAGGGGGGATTTGGGTCAAAACGGAAAGATGGGGCAAGGCACGGCCATCTCTTGATGACAACGGTGCTGCTTCTCTCTTGGATGAAATCGGTGGGGAAAAGGCAATTTTTGGTTAAAATGAAGAGACGGGCCAACAGGTGGACGTCTCATGAGGATGGGGGGGACGAAGGGCGGCGCCTGCGGGGGCTTCCCCTTGCGTGAAACAGTTGGAAAAAAGACAGTTTTTGGTTAATCTGAAGGGCTGGGCCGCTGGATGAAGATCCCTTGGAGGGCGATGGGATGAAGGACACCGCTCTCCTCGGATTAAAACAGGGGGGAAAAAAAAAAAAAAAAAAGCAATTTTGGTGATTATGAGGGGATGGGATGAATTCTTCACAGTGGTGGCACCAAAGCCACCACCGGGGACACAACAAAGACCGAGGTAGGACACGAAAAGATGAGAAATATCCCCCAAACCGAGACCCGTGTCGTCACCTCCTGGGGACACTCACGTGGGTGAAGTCGGGCGCCCTCCAGGCTTTGGCCGCCGCCACCACGTCCCCCACCAGTTTCCCGTCGGGCCCCCGGAGGTCGTCGCCCGCGTTGCCGTTGTAGTTGCCGCACATCCCGCAGACTTGCTGGCTCAGGTCCCGGGCCACCGTCACCGTCACCTCCCCGGCAGGGCTGAGGCCGATGACGAATTCGGGTTCCTGGGTGATCCAGATGGTGCCCCGGCTCTCCTTGATGGTCAACGCGTTGGAGACCTCCACGGGGAGGGTGGCCGGGACCCCGTTGACCTGGAGAAGGCACCAATAGGGACACACCGTGGGTCTGCTGTGAGGCGCCAGTGAAATCCGTTCCAAAAATTGGGGTGAAAAAGCCAAGAAACGGGTCACTTCTCCCCCACCAACCTTCTGCGCAGCGGTGGAACCCAAAACGGGGTGAAATCCCTCCATTTTAGGTATGGCGTGAAGCGCCCTGGGCGGGGGGGGGGGCTACGTGGGATGGAGAGGGGGAGCGAAATCACCCCGTTTTGGGTGACGTGCTTCTCTTGGATGAAAACGGGGGGGGGAAAAAGAGCAGTTTTGGTCAAAACAAAGGGCGGGGCGAACACGTGGCCATCTCATGGCGGCGGTGGGACGAAGGCCGGCCCGCGTCGGTGCTTCCCTTGCATGACCCCGATGGATTTTGGTGGAAAAGCCAGGGATTTTGGTAACAGTGAAGGGCGGGGGGGGATTTTTTTTTTGGGGGGTGGCAGCGGGGTGGGGACAACCTACCCAGACCTTCTTGTCCCTCTTGATGGTGAGGAAGGCCTTGGGGCTGAAGAGATGAAGGGCCACCACGGTCGGCCGGTCCTGGTTCTCCCCAACGTCAGCCAAGAGCCGGAACCAGGCGGGCCGAAGGTGGTCGCAGAGGGCAACCACCACGTAGATCCCGGCGGCCGTGGTGGTGCCGGTGGCCCCATCGAAGGAGACGAAGCGAGCGGCGGGGGCCAAGGTGCAACGTCCCGGTTGGTCCACGCAACCCCGAACTCCGTCTTTGAGGCCGCAGGCTTGGCCGAAGGGGCAAGCGGCCGGGAGGCAATGCATGCCGCCGGCCGCCCGGCACGTGCAGCTCTGGCTGCAGTCGGGGGAGAGGACGGTCTCGGCGATCTGCGGGACAGGACGAGGCAATTCAAAAGGCTGCGCACGACAGGTCCCATCCCATCCCACCCCACCCCGCCCCCCGCCCTGAAAAAGATGCCAAAAGTTGGGGGGCGGGGGGGGAAGTGCTGGGCGCAATGGGTTTTCCCCCTGGGGGAGGCGTCGGAGGGGAAGAAACGCCGCAGGCAATCGGCATCCGCCTTGGGATGTGCAAGGGCGCAACGTGCCCCTTCCAAGGGTGCAACGTTCCCCTCCAAGGGTGCAACGTTCCCCTTCCAAGGGTGCAAGCACCCATGGGACACGCAGGGGTGCAACACCCCCCTTCCAAGGGTGCAACGTTCCCTTTCCAAGGGTGGAAGAACCCATGGGACACGCAGGGGTGCAATATCCTCCTTCCAAGGGTGCAAACACCCATGGGATACGCAAGGGTGCAATATCCCCCTTCCAAGGGTGCAACCTCCCCTTCCATGGGTGCATCCATGGGACATGCCGGGGTGCAACACCCCCTTTCCAAGGGTGCAAGCATCCATGGGACATTTAGGGGTGCAACACCCCCCTTCCAAGGGTGCAACATTCCCTTTCCAAGGGTGGAAGCACCCATGGGACACGCAGGGGTGCAATATCCTCCTTCCAAGGGTGCAACCTCCCCTTCCAAGGGTGCACCCATGGGACATGCCGGGGTGCAACACCCCCTTTCCAAGGGTGCAACATTCCCCTTCCAAGGGTGCAAGCACCCATGGGACATGCAAGGGTGCAACACCCCCTTTCCAAGGGTGCAACGTCCCCTTCCAAGGGTGCAACATTCCCTTTCCAAGGGTGGAAGTACCCATGGGACATGCAAGGGTGCAATATCCCCCTTCCAAGGGTGCAACATTCCCTTTCCAAGGGTGCAAGCACCCATGGGACATGCAAGGGTGCAATATCCCCCTTCCAAGGGTGCAACCTCCCCTTCCAAGGGTGGAAGCACCCATGGGACACGCAGGGGTGCAACACCCCCCTTCCAAGGGTGCAACCTCCTCTCGCAAGGGTGGAAGCACCCATGGGACACGCAGGGGTGCAATATCCCCCTTCCAAGGGTGCAACCTCCCCTTCCAAGGGTGGAAGCACCCACGGGACACTCAGGGGTGCAACACTCCCCTCGGGAGGGTCCCCGCCTCCCCGGCGGCGCCCACCTCGAAGTAGCGGCCACGGTGCAGGCAGCCGCAGGAGCCGGCGGGGACGCACTCGGCCCCGTTGAAGAGGAAGCCCTCGTCGCAGCGGCAGCCCTCGAAGCACTTGTCGGTGCAGCGGGCGCCGGCGGAGAGGCCGGCGCAAGCGTAGTCGCAGCTGCGGGTGCAGAGCTCGTAGTGGCTGTTGGGAGGGCAGGAGAGGGCTGGGGGCCAAAAAAAAAATTAAAAAAAAAAATAAATCAAAAAAACAGAAGGAACTTTATTCGTTTACTCTTGATTTTCTTTTTTTCCTAGAAAAAAAAAAAAAACCAAAAAACAAACAAACAAACCCCCAAAACGAACCACCCCACCGCGCGTCGCAGAAGCGGTCGCAAGAGTAAATATTGCGCCAAAGGCGGATGCGGCACACGCAGGGCTTCCCCCGGGGCAAAAAAAAAAAAAAAAAAATTCCCATCCTCCACCCCCAGGAATTTTGCTTTTCCCTGGCGAAAAAAAAAAAAAAAACCCTGCGAATCCACCCCAAATTCTGCATCCAACCGCCTTTCCCCCCCGCCCCGGAAAAAAAAGTTTGCACCGCCTCAGGAATTGGAAAAATCTCTGCGTTCCACGTGTTTTCCCCCCATTCCCGGAGGAAATAAAGCGCGCGACCGCTTTGCTTTCCTGCGGGCTTTGAAAAAAAAAAAAAATAAAAAAAAAAATCAGAGCTGCTGCACGTGGCCACCGCGGCCTCGGGAAACGCAACCCCGCCGCCTGTGACCGCTTTCCCCTTGCAGAAACTTGACCCTGCCGCGTGCGACCACGGATTTTCCCTTGAGGAAACGCCATGCGACCGCTTCATCCCTCGCGGAATCGCCGACCCGCCGCATGCAACCGCCCCATCCCTCGCGGAATCGCCGACCCGCCGCATGCAACCACCGCGTTCCTCGCGGAAATGCCAACCCGTCGCATGCAATCACTCCGTCCCTCGCGGAAACGCCGACCCGTCGCATGCAACCGCCGCATCCCTCGCGGAAACGCCGACCCGTCGCTCGCAACCGCCCCATCCCTCGTGGAAACGCCGACCCGTCGCTCGCAACCGCTCCGTCTCTCTTGGAAACGCCAACCCAACACACGCAACCGCTTCATTCCTTGCAGAAACGCCAACCCGTCGCATGCAACCACTTCATCCCTCGCGGAAACGCTGACCTGCCACACGCAATCGCCCCATCCCTTGCGGAAACGCCAACCCGTCGCTCGCAACCGCTCCGTCTCTCATGGAAACACCGACCCGTCGCTCGCAACCGCCCCATCCCTCACAGAAACACTGACCCACCACGTGCAACCGCTCTGTCCCTTGCGGAAATGTCAACCCCGCTCCATGCAACCGCTGCATCCCTTGCAGAAACACCGACCCGTTGCATGCAACCGCTGCATCCCTTGCAGAGACGCCAACCCGCTGCACGCAACTGCTCCGTCTCTCATGGAAACGCCAACCTGCTGCCTGCAACCGCCCCATCCCTCGCGGAAACGCCAACCTGCCGCATGCAACCGCTCCGTCTCTCACGGGAACACCAACCCGTCACATGCAACCGCTTCATCCCTTGCAGAAACACCAACTCGTTGCATGCAACCACTCTGTGCCTCATGGAAACGCCAACCCGTCACATGCAACCACTTCATCCCTCGCGGAAACGCCAACCTGCCACACGCAACCGCCCCATCCCTCGCGGAAACGCCAACCCGTCGCATGCAACCGCTGTCTCTCATGGAAACGCCAACCCGCTGCCTGCAACTGCCGCATCCCTCGCGGAAACGCCGACCCGCCACATGCAATCACTCTGTCCCTCGCGGAAACACTGACCCGCCGCATGCAACCGCTTCACCCCTCACAGAAACACCGACCCGCCGCACGCAATGCCCCGATTGGCAGGTGACTCACGGCACTTGGCAGCTGCCCGCCACTCCTGCAGCTCCCCGCCGGCGGCCTGGCACGCGGCGGCGTAGGCCTGCAAGCTGCGACACAAGGCCGCGGCGTCCTCTCGGCCGCACTGCTCCTGCAGGCAGCCGGCCACGTACTCCTGGGGTGCCACCACCCCATGACACCCGGCGAAGGGGCCCGTCGCCTCCGCCAACACCCCGCAGGGCCCCGGGGTGTCCGAGGAGCAAGCGGGTGGTGGAGAACCATGGGTGCAGGTGGGGGTCAGGGTGCCCCAGGCGTCCCCCAATTCTTGCGGGGTGGTGAGGTCGTTGCTGGCGTCGCCGTTGAAGTCACCGCAGAGGCCCTTGGTGCGGCCGTGGTAGGTGCTGGGGAGGGTGAGCACCGCGTAGTTCTGGCCGTCGTAGAGGAGTTTGGGGCCACCTTGCACCTGCACCACCCGGTGGGCGCCTTCCTGGGTCACCGTCACGGCCCCCTCGGCCAGCGTCAGCGGCAGGAGGTGCTGCTCGCCGTCCACCTGCGGGGGAAAAAAAAAAAAAGAGTGGGGTGATGGGGCATGGGTGCGCCCCAAAGTCACGTTCGCACCCCAAAACAGGGGTTGCCTGTCCTGCTGTGCACCCCAAAGGCAGGTTTGCACCCCAAAGATGGGTTTGCACCTTCCCCTGTGCGCCTCGAAGCCCAGTTGGCACCCCAAAGCAGGGTTGTGCGCCCCGACAGCAGATTTGCCCCCCAAAGCGGGGCTCGCACCACCTGCTGCGCACCCCAGAAAGGGCTTTGCCCCCCAAAATTGGGGTTGCGCCTCCTCCTGTGTGCCCCGAAGTCAAGATTCGCACCCCAAAACAGGGCTCGCACCTTCTGCTGTGGCCCCCGATGTCAGATTTGCCCCCCAAAGCGGGGCTCGCACCACCTGCCGCGCACCCCAGAAAGGGGTTTGCGCCCCACACCAGATTTACCTCTCCTCCTCTGCCCCCCAAAGCCAGGTTTGCACCCCAGAGCAAGCTTCATACCCCTTGCTGCGCCCCCCCCAAGATGGCATTTGCCCACCGGGCTTCACGCCCCAAAGCCCTTTTGGCCCCCTCCCAGAACAGCCCCACTCACCGTCACCTCCCACTGGGCGCCCCTGGCCATGCCGAGGGTGACGCCGTGCACCGTCACCAGCAGCCGGCGGATGGCCGGTGCCTCCTGGTTGTTCTCCTTCTCCACCTCCACCATGAAGGGCACCAGCGGGTCCTCGGGGCCGGCATCCTCGACCGCCGCCAACACGTAGGCGCAGGTGCCGGCGAAACGCAACGGGTGCCCGTCGAAGGTGCTGTAGGAAACCGCCCCCAGCACCTGGCAGCGCCCGCAGTCCCGGGGGTAACAGCCCCGCACCCCGTCCTGCACTTCACACACCTCGGCCGCCCCGCAACCCGCTGGCTGGCACTCCACCGCCCCGTCCCCTTTGCAAACGCAACGCTCGCTGCAACGCGGGCAGGCGAAAAACTCCTCGCCCGCCTGGTAGTAACGCTCCTGGTGCCAGCAGCCGCACTGGGACAAGGGGACGCAGCGGTTGCCGCTCAGCAAGAAGCCCTGGTCGCAGAAGCAGCCTTCGGCGCAAAACTTAGCTTCTTCGCATTCCTCTGCTGCTTCTTGGCCCCGGCACGTGGCCGGGCAGGTCGGACCGCAGAGCTCGTAGTGCTGGTTTGGGGGGCAGATGAGACCTGGGAAGTTGGAGAAAAACAAACACAAAAAAAAAAAAACGATCAGGGGTTTTGTCGGCAGGACCCCAAAATCCTTTGCGCGTGGAAGTCCTGAACCTTGCAAACCAGAGCGCCTTCGTGCGTGCGAGCCCCAAATCCTCCACGCGAACCGCTCTTCGTGGATACGAGCCCCAAAGAACTCATGCGCGCGAGCCCCAAATCCTTCGCACAAACCACTCTTCGTGGATACGAGCCTCAAATCCTCTGCGCAAACCACTCTTCATGGATACGAGCCTTAAATCCTCCGCCCAAACCAGTCTTCATGGATACGAGCCTCGAATCCTCTGTGCAAACCACTCTTCATGGATACGAGCCCCAAAGAGCTCATGCGCGCGAGCCCCAAATCCTCCACGCAAACCACTCTTCATGGATACGAGCCCCAAATCCCCCGCGCGAGCCACTCTCCATGGATACGAGCCCCAGATCCTCTGCGCAAACCAGTCTTTATGGATACGAGCCCCAAATCCTCTGCGCAAAGCCCTCGTCATGCATACAAGCCCCAAAGAACTCACGTGCGCGAGCCCCAAATCCTCCGCGCAAACCACTCTTTGTGGATTCGAGCCCCAAATCCTCTGCGCAAACCACTCTTCATGTATGTGAGCCCCAAATCCTCCGCACAAAGCCCTCGTCATGCATACGAGCCCGAAAGAGCTCATGTGTGCGAGCCCCAAATCCTCCGCACAAACCACTCTTCGTGGATACAAGCCCCAAAGAACTCATGCGCGTGAGTCCCAAATCCTCCGCCCAAACAAGGCCGCCTCCGTGCGTGCGAGCTCAACCACCTTCTTGCGTGCAAGCCCCCAAAACCTTGGTTCAAACGAAAAAAAAAAAAAAAAAAAAAAAAAAAAAAAAAAAGAGATCTCCGTGCGTGTGAGCCCCAAACCCTTCGTACGACCCAGAAAACCTTCGCGCGTGGGACCGAAGCCCTTCGTGCCAACGAAAAAGCCCTCGGGCAGGCAAACCCCCCACCACCTGCTTACGCGCAACCCCCGGGAGATGTCCCGGCCCCACGTACTGCAGAAGGCGATGGTGCGCCAGGGCTTGATGCGGATGCCCTCGCTCTGGCAGGCGGTGACGTAGGCACTCAGGGAGCGGCAGACGGTTTCCTGGTGCCCCTCGTAGAGGCAGGTATCAAAGAGGCAATCGTCGAAGTAGGGGGCCGGGTCGATGGCGCTGTGGCAGGCGGCGAAGGGTCCTCGCTTCTTCACCAGGAGCCCGCAGTGTTTGTCGCCCCGGTAGGCGCGTTTCTCCGCTTCGGTGCAAACTTTGCAACCCTCGGTGCAACCGGCCCCACAACCGGGGACGTCGGCCACCTTCCAGGAGTCGGCAAATTGGATTGCGTCGGCAACCTGCTGCCCGTCAGGCAAGGCGAAGTCGTCCTGGGGGTCGCCGTCAGCGTTGCCGCAGAGGCCGCAGACGGCCCCCGAGTAGGTGTTGGGGAGGATGACCCTGGCATAGCTGTACCAGTCGAAGGTGACGATGACCTCAAAGTCGGTCTTGATGAAGCCGTGGACGCCCTTGAGAAAGACGCGGACCTTGTCGCCGTGGTCGAAGGGCAGATCCACCAAGATGCCGTTGACCTGGAAGGACACGGTGAGGTGCATGACGCCACGCGACGGCTGCAAAGCCCTCCAAGGCACCGTGCAACAAGCTCGCAACTCGACCGTATGCCATACGACCTTGCAATCCACCCAGACGCCACGCAATGAGTTTTCAACCCAGCAGGACGCCATGCGATGACCTTCCAACCCAACCAAGTGCCATGCGACGACCTTGAAGCCCACCCAGATGTCAGGCGATGCCCTTGCAACTCAACCGGCACCTCATTCATCCCCTACCTTGAGCTTCTGGGGGTGCGCCTGGCTGAGGCTGAGGGTCATGTTGTAGACGTTCAAGGTGACCTCCTTGGTGTAGGAGACCACGCGGCTGCCCCGGTTGTTGTTCTCCACGGTGACGTTGAAGGGGACAAGGGTGGGGTCGTCAGAGCAGAGGGCAGCCAACTGGTAGATGCAGGTGCCCATGAAATCATAGCGGCGCCCGTCGAAGGTGGTGTAATGGGGGTCGCCGGTGGCCACGCAGATGGAGCGGCTCTTGGCCACGCACCGCCGCACCCCCTTCACCATGGCGCACGTCTCGCCCAGCTTGCAACCGCCTTCCTTGCACACCACCATGCCCAGATCCGGGTGACACCTGCACTGAGATTGGCAGGTCTCATCTGCCCAAAACTCCTCGCCGGGGCGGTAGTGGCGACCGTTGTGGGTGCAGCCGCAGCTGGCCACCGCCACGCACTGGCCACCGCTGAGGACGTAGCCCTCGTTGCAGGCGCAGGTCTCCACGCAGGGCTGGGTGCAAGTGGTGGGCGCATCCTGGTCGGTGCATGTGGCCGGGCAGGCGTTGCCACAGGCTTCGTAGTGGCTGTTTTCGGGGCAGGGTAACGCTGTGGGGGGTAAGGGGGGAGGAAACGGGGCAGTTAGAAGAAGGGGGAGGACGCGGCGTCACGTGGGTATTGCAGAGAGTTCACGCGGCGAGCGGTTCGCATGCAACGTCCCAGGGACGGATCTTGCATTGTGTGAATGCGTTGAGCGTCTGGCGCGCAATGTCCCGGGGATGGGATTTGAACCCCATGAAGGCACCGAGCGCGCATTGCACGCAACGCCCTGGGACGAACCTCGCGCCGCGCGAAGGCACCGCGAGCTTTGCGCGCGACGTCCCGAGGCTGCCTCTTGCACCCCGCGAACGCGCTGAGGGCGTTGCGTGCAACATCTCAGGGATGGGTCTTGCCCCCTGTTCGTGAATCAAGGGCTTGGGCACGCAGCGTCCCGAGGGCGGACCTTGCAGGGTGTGAACGCGTCGAGCACGTGGCATGCAACGGCCGGGGGACGGGATATTGCACCCTCCGAGCGCACCGAGCGCTTTTGCGCGCAACGTCCCCGGGATTGGACGCTACTCCCTGCAAATTCCCTTATTATTTTGCAGGCAATGCCCCGGAGCTGGATATTGCCCCCCCTGCAAATAAACACCGAGCGCTTTGCACCCATCATTCCCATGCATAGATATCCCCCCCACCTTCTTTGCGAAAACCGCCCCGCCACGCAGACCGAGGGGGAAACCCGTTGCTTACGGCAGCCCGACGGCGTCCTCCAGTCGTGCACGATGGCTCCCTCCCTCTTGCAGGTAGAGGCGTACGACTCCAGCACCTGGCAGAGGATTTTCTTCGCCCCGTTGTTAATGCAAACGTCATAGAGGCAGTTGCGGTAGAAATCCTGGGGCTTGACGACGTCGTGGCAAGCCTTGAAAGGCCCCTGGAAGGTTTTTTTGATGAGACCGCAGTACTGGTTGCCCCCGTACAGCTCCTTTTTCTCCTCCTCGCACACCGGGCAGTTGCCTTCGCAATAATCCCAGCAAAAGGGATCGTCGTCTTCGGGGACTTTCCAGCTTTCGGCCCAGGCCACCACGGCGGCGAGGTCGTTGCCGCTCTGGGGGATGTCGTCCTCGGGCTTGAGGTTGAAGTTGCCGCAGAGGCCGCAGGTGTGTTTGTAGTAGCTGCTGGGGAGGTCGATGAGCAGATGCCAGGTCCAGTCGTACGTCACCCGCAGCCCAAAATCCGTCTCCAACACGGCGCTGAGCCCGCTCTGGAAGACCCGCACCTTGCCGTCCTCCAGGCTCACCGGGAGCAGCGTCACCACCCCGTTGACCTGTGGGTGGGGAGGACCAGATGTCAGGAGGACGCGCGCGCACCCAGGTAGGCGCGGTACGCGGTGCGCAATAGCGGCTGGGACAACGCTACAACATACTGACACCCAAAAAAAAAAAAGTCCTCCGGTTTCGTGACGTCACTTTGCTTTTGCCTCACCCCCCCTCATGCGCGCCGGCTGCCACCGCAAACCTCCCGTGGGGTTGTGTCCCCCATCTCCGCCCCACTTTGAGGTTTCTTGGAGTTACCAATCATAGCCCCTCTTTGGTGGTTTGGGCTTCCCCCCAAGGGGCAGAAAACAACCTTGGGTTGCCCCACGCAAGGTGGCGTGTTCCCAGTGTATCCCGGCATTTCAAAACTCCACCTTCCGGTTTGATTGATTGAGCCAAAAATACCGGTGGCCCTGATGGAGCAGGAAGAGGTGTCAAACGTGACAGAGGAGATGGGTGAAAAAAGGAGGTGGGGAAAGGCCAATTTTCTTTCCATTTTGGGACAACTCACCCTGACTTTGCCTAGTTCCCGTCGGTGGATGGAAATATGTTGGCCGTAGACCTTGATGTTGGCCAAGCTGACGTAGGAGACGGATTTCACCCCGCCCCGGATGTCGTTCTTGCCCTCCACCTTGAAGGGCACCAGTTTGGCGTCATTCCCGCAGGATTCGGCCATGGTGTAGGTGCAGGTGCCTTGGAAGTCGAAATCGAGCCCATCGAAGGTGTGGTAGTGGGGGTCCCCCCAACCCCAGCAGGTGGCAACCAGGGACGGGACGCACTTGGCTTGGCCATCCTTCAACTTGCACCTCTCCTTGGGCCGGCACTGAAGGGCTTTGCAGGGGTCTGGAAGGAGGAGAAACCATGGGAGAAACCATGGGAGAAACCATGGGAGAAACCATGGGAGACGTCCTGCTGAGGGGCACATCCCACGTCACCATGCAAACCAAGCGTCTTCACCAGCGCTGAGGTCCCACCAAGCGCTCTCTGCTCCCCCTTGGGCTTTGGCATGAGACCGGCAGCTCCGCGATGTCCATCAGAGCACAACAAATCCGTAGCCAAACCCCAATATTTTCCCCGTTTCAATTGTCTTTTTCCTCCCCCCACCATCGCTTGGAAAAGTGTCGAGGTTGGCCTCGTCGTTACCCAAGATCGTCCCCGTCCTTTGAAAAGGTGCCGCCGTGGTTAAAAGAGGCCATCGGGGAGGACGCAAAGGCGAGGGGGGGCTTTTCTGAAGCCATTCGCTCCTTCCAAAAATCCTCCCCACCTCATCCCTGACCCTCTTAGGGTTGGAGACGGGACACGCGGGGCTCCGTCTCTCCTTGCCGGAGGGTTCGCACCTCATCCCGCCACCTCTAAATTAAACAGGAGCTGCTCTGGCTCCAAGATCCCTCTGGTTTTGGTTTTTTTTTTTTTTTTTTGTTTTGTTTTTGTTTTTTTTCCCCCTCAAGCGATCTCTTTTTTTTTTTTTTTCCTTACTTCGATTGACGCAGCCCAAGACCCCATCCCGGATTTCGCAGGTTTCGTCGTCGGTGCAGCTGTGGCTGCTGCAAGTCAAGCCCTCGCCGGGGACGCACGTGCAACGCCGCCGGCAATTCTCCTTCAGGACCGACTCGCGGGGCTGCAGGGGGAGAGGTCGCAAAGGTTTTCCACATAAATGCGGAAAAATACGTAGAAGAGGTGGGAGGGGGGGGAAAAAAAACCCAGAAAAACCACCCCACACATTGAGGTCTACTGGAGAGAATAAGCAGCTTTGCGAAATTGCTTGAGGAATTTATGGCTTTTGCTGACCAAAAAAAACAACAAAAAGGCAAAAAAAAAAACCCCCACCCCCATCGCTTTGCCCTCTTCCACCTTTTTCTGATGGGAAAAATATGTTATTACTCAGCGCGTTCAGCCGGAGAAAGCTTTGTTTACTCTCCGGGCATCCACGTCTGTGCCAGCACCTTTATGCCGAGCAATACAAGAGACGGAAACGCCCCAATTCTCTTCATCCGAAACCACAAAAAAAAAAAAATATATCACTTGGCAGATGGGAAATTTAGAAATTTTTTTATTTTTTTTTCCCCCCCCCTGCAAAGTGCTTTCGGCCACGCGCAGGTCGCCTTTGGAGCGACACGCTGCAACGCAGGCAGGAGGAAAATGTTAAAAAAAAAAAAAACCAAAAAACCAAACCACCCCAAACTCAAGAGATTCCTACCTTGTAACGTTCCCCGTTCGCAAAGCAACCACATCTGTCCTCGGGGACGCAGGCGTTCCCATCAAAGATGAACCCTTTATCGCAATCGCAGCCTTCGACGCAGGTTTTGGGGCATTTGGAGGCATCTACGAGCTCCGCGCAGCTCTTGACGCAGAGGTTGGTGCAGAGGGAGTAGCTGCTGTTGGCCGGGCAGCGGAGGGCTGGAAGGAGAAGGGTGATAATCCCGAGATTATCCAAAGGACAAATCCAGGCCGGGCGGAGAATGGTTGGGGAGCAGCCCGCGGGAGGTGGACTCGGGGATTGTTGGGGGATGAGAAGCTCAACAAGAGCCCAGGAAGCCACCGGCAACTCGGGCTGCGTCCCCAGCGGGGTGAGGGAGGGGATTTGGCCCCTCTGCTCTGCTATGGGGAGACCCCCACCTCCCCCCCCCCGCGGCGCCGCCTCCAGCTCTGGGGACATCAGAAGGACGTGGATGTGTTGGAGCGGGGCCAGAGGAGGCCACGGAGATGCTGGGAGGGCTGGAGACCCTCTGCCGTGGGGACAGGCTGAGACAGCTGGGGGGGTTCAGCCTGGAGAAGAGAAGGCTCCGGGGAGACCTTGGAGCCCCTTCCAGTCCCTCAAGTGGCTCCAGGAGAGACGGGGAGGGACTCCGGATCAGGGAATGGAGCGATACGTTGAGGGGAAACGGTTTTAAACTGGAAGAGGGGAGGATTTAGACGAGACGCAAGGAAGAAATTCTGTGGTGAGCCCCTGGCCCAGGTTGCCCAGAGAAGCTGTGTTTGCCCCATCCCTGGAGGCGGTTCAAGGTCAGGTTGGACGGGGCTTGGAGCAACCTGGGCTGGCCGGAGGTGTCCCTGCCCAGGGCAAGGGGGGGCGGAACTAGATGGTCTTCAAGGTCCCTTCCAACTCTGACGGTTCTATGAAGATGGAACGACGGGCGAGCGAGCGGTGCCAGCCCAGCGTTGCACCCCAAGGAGATGGCGGAGCCCGAAAGCTGACGACAACACAACCCGGTGGTGCGTGGTGTTGGCGACAGGCGAGAAAAGCCAACGCAAGCACCAACCAGGTGAATTTTTCTTGGTGTCGGCTTTTCCCATCCGCCCCCGGGCCCAATGGAAGTTCACCCCGTTGGCACTCGCGTCGGCTTTTCGTGTTTGCACCCCGTACCAGTAAAAATGGACCCGGTTGGCACTTGCGTTGGCTTCTCCTGCTTGCCCAAAACAGGGGTGACAACGCACCCAGGTGACGCCTGTGTTGACTTTCCGCATTTATCCCCAACGCCAATGAAAATTCACCCCCTTGTGCTGGGCTTTACCCAGGTGCCATCATTTTCATGCCACTGTTGTCCACCCCGTTGGCTCCCAACCCCACAGGCACCATTTGCGTCAATGCCACGCCATCGAGAGGGGTCAGCACCGACACCCAGCCCCAGCGTCCCTTAGAAATAAATCTTAAATCCTTCAACTAATCCCGACGGGATGTGACTTCCCGGCCACGGAGGATCTTTCCCACCCCGCGACCCCCCACTTACGGCAGAAGGAAGGTCTTCTCCAAGCCTCGATGATGACACCGGCATCTTGGCAAGCAGTGGCGTAGCTCTGGATGCTCTGGCAGAGCACATGGGTGTCCCCTTCAGCGAGGCAAAGGTCATGGAGGCAGGCTTGGAAATACAAGGTCGGGTCAATGAGGTGGTGGCAGGAGCCAAAGGGGCCCTCTGGGACCATGAGGATGCCACAATAGTTGGGTTTCTGGAGGACTGCCGCCTTCTCCTCCGTGCAGACGGGGCAGATGTCCCTGGAGCAGTCATCACTGCAAGACACTTCAGACGTTTTCCAGGCAGAGCCAAAGACCACCACGTTGGGGGCCTTTTGGCCACCGGGGAGGAGGAAATCATCGTTGCGTTGCCCATTGTAGTTGCCACAGAGCCCACAAAGGTGGCCCTGGTAGCTCTGCGGGACTGTGACCGTCACGTGGTGAAGGAGGTCATAGTGTATGATGAGGCCGAAGTCAGTCTGAAGCAGGACACCCATCCCGTGTTGGTGTACCTGGACCCGTCCCTCACTCAGGATGGCCGGGAGGTGGTGGGATATGGAGTCCACCTGGGATGGGGAGAGAGAGATCCTCCAGTGAGCCTCAAGGACACTACAAGGAGGCGGCTCTGGAAGTAGGAACAAAAAAAACCCAAAACATCGTGGGAAACCACCTTCCAACCAACTTTTTAATGAATTTGTGGCTCCCACGTTGAAACTGGAAGGGGATGTGGGGACGAGCACAGCTTTGCCTTGGTGATAGGGGTGAGGTCTCCCCTCCATCAAGGCAAAACGATTCTGGGGCTCCCACGTTCACACCCAAGAAGTGGTGGACAACAAAACTTGGCCTTACGGGCTTCCCTCTCCCCTTGCGTCAAGGTCAGCATCAGCCCGTAGACTTTGACGCCAGCGTTTGCGCCCTAAAAGAGGTGGACCCCAAAACATGGGCCTATCGCGACCGCGTCCCTCTTGCCTCATGGCAAAGTCAACATGAGCTTTGTCACCAGCGGGTTTGTGCCCAGAAAGAGGTGGGCCACAAAATACCGCCTTACCATGACACCTCCTCTCTTGCCTCGTGTCAAGGTCAACGTGAGGCCGTAGACTTCAACAGACAATTCTTGGATGCCGGAGACCTTCCTCTTCTGCCGGGCTTCCTTCTCGATTTTCACAGCAAACGGTTTGACGTCGTCGCCGCTGCAGGTCTCGGTGAGGGCGTAAGAGCAGGTGCCCGAGAAGTTGAAAGCCATCCCATCGAAGGAGATATAGTTGCGGTCACCGGTGGCCACGCAAGTCCCCAGGGCGGCGGATGAGCATTGGAAGACGCCGTCGATGACTTTGCCTTTGCTGTCTCCAGGGCAAGAAACTTCTTGGCAGTCCACAGTGCCGCCGGCCTGGCACTGACACTTCTCCTGCTTGCTGGGCAAGAAGGTCTCCTCCGCCTTGTAGTAGAAGTCCTGGTGGAGGCATCCGCACCGGGACATGGGGACGCACTCGTCGCCGCTGAGCGCAAAGCCGTTGTTGCAGACGCAGCCCTCCCTGCACCGCTCCGAGCATTTCCCCGGGGCGTAGATGCTGCTGCAGGCCTGGCTGCAGCCCCAGGAGCAGATCTCGTAGTGGCTGTTGGCGGGACACGAAATACCTGCCACGAGACCGGGAGATTCGTCAGGAGCGAGGAAATTAGAGGCCGCATCCTGCAATTTTCCCCATCATTAGGGACGCCTTTCTGCCCGCTGACGAGGTTCACCGGATGTAGATTATTTTTACCCAATTACTTCCTGGCTAAGCCTCATCTCTCGCTCACCGTGGACATGACGAGGGACAAGGCGTCCACGAAGGTCATTTCAACCCTTTTGAGGTGGAGGTTTTAGGCCCCTAAAAATCACCTCGTTTTCCCCATTGTCCTGGAGGAAACGAGGATGTTCCCTTGAGCAACAGGATTGCTCCCGCATTGGGTCCCCAGTCACCTTCCAGGGCGGGTCCCTCTCCCCTAATTTCACTATTTTTGGTGATTCTCATGCGTTTCGCCCTCTAAGTGATCCAGGCAATTAGCCCTCGCTCTCGTTTTAGCCAATGCAAAGAAATTGGTGCTTATTGGGGCTAAATGATTCGCCCCGTCGCAGCCAGATGAGACGTCTTGTTCCCTGGAAGGGTTTTTTTCCCCCGTGGCATCGGCTGTAAAACAGATGATGAGACCAACCTAGACTTTGGGTGGAGATAAAGCACCACCAAGCGAGATGATTCCCACCTCTGCTTTGTCCCCACGTGGGTTTGGCCCAGGCTTGGGGTTCCCTTGGATGCTCGTGACCCCTCAAGGAAGCAAAAAAACCCCGCCCCCTTCCTCCAGTCAACCCAACTTACTGCAGAAATCGTCCGTCCTCCATCTCCCGATGGTCACGCCGGCAGCCTGGCAGGCAGCGGCGTAGCGGGAGATGATGGGACACATCACATCTTCCTGGTCCGGGAAGAGGCAATAATCATGCACGCAGTTTTGGAAGTATTTGCTGGCGTCCACATGAGCGTGGCAAGCTCCAAAGGGTCCGTCCGCTTGTCGGATGATGCCGCAACCCATCTCAGAGAGCTCCTGGTGCCGCAGAGCTGCTGTCATGGCGGGGCATTCCACCTGCGACTGCTCCGCGCAACCCACGATGTCGGTCACCTTCCAGCTGTGCCCAAAGGCGTCTGGGTTTGATGTCACTCGGCCGTTCTTCATCATCATCTCATCGCCCGCGTTCCCGTCGTAGTTCCCGCAGAGGCCGCACAGGGTGTTTGCGTAAGTGCTGGGCACAGACACGGTGACTTGGCTTTGCCAGTCATAGGTGACAGTGAGGCCAAAGTCTGTCTCCACCACCGCTTCCTGCCCGCCTCTGTAGACGGAGATCTTCCTGTCTCTGTGGTGGTACGGCAGGTTGACCAACTGGCCGTTGATCTGGGGACAAAAGCAAAAATAATTAAATAATAATTGTGTAGCCAGCAGTAACAGCAAATCCTGTTTTCACGCCACATGCGGTCGAGGTTCTACCTCAAACCAGGACATGCCCCAAATACAGATGGCCACCAGCTTTGAGGTGAGCCGTGCCTGAGGCTCCGTGGCCGAGCTCCCTCTTCAGGTGGAGATCCTTATATTTAGGCAATTAAAGCTCATCTTAATTGATTCATGCGGGGCAAATAGACCTGGTAGCTCTGGATCTCAGCGGCGTGGTCGGAGAAGAATATTCAGAATTGCCCAATATAGGAAAAAAAAATAAAATAAAGGAATGAGGGTGGAGGAGAAGAAATGGGACAAGGAGGTTGGGGTGAGGAGGAGAAAGTGAAGAACGTGGAGATTTGATAAAGAAACGTGTGCTAAAACTCACCGTGATTTTGCTGGGGTGTTTCTGGCTGATCACAATGTTTTTGCCGTAGACTTTGACCATCACGAGAGCGATGGAGGACAGAGGTCTCTCATCCTGGTGGCCATTCTGCACCAGCACCTGGAAGTCCACCAGACCTCGGCTCTTCTCGCACAACCCCGCCATCTGGTAGATGCATGTGCCCTGGAAGATGAACCTCCTGCCGTCAAAGCTCTCGTAGTGGGTGGCACCGACGGCTGCGCAGGTCCCATAGCTCTTGGGATAGCAATCCTGGATGCCCTCCTCCACCCGGCACTCTTCTTCAGCCCGGCAGCTTGCCCGTCGACATAGGGCCCGCCGGGATTCCTCATCGCAGACGCAGCGTTTGGTGCAGGTGCTGTCACCCCAAAACTCCTCCCGGAGGCCGTGGAGGCGGCCCTCGAAGACGCAGCCGCACTCAGCCTGGGGGATGCACTCGTTGGCGTCGAAGACGAAGCCCTCCTGGCACGCGCAGGTCTCCACGCAGGCCGAGGTAGGGCAGTCAGCGGGCACCGCGGGGGTGTTGCAGGTGGTGGGGCAGGTGGTGCCACACACGGTGTAATTGCTGTTCTTCGGGCAGGAGAGAGCTGTCGAAGGGAGGGGACACCGCGGTCACGGTGGGGACGGGACACCGCGGTCACGGTGGGGACGGGACACCGCGGTCACGGTGGGGACGGGACACCGCGGTCACGGTGGGGACTTGGACTTTCTGGAGTTGCTACACAGACTTTCTGCATGGACTTTCCCGACCTTCTACATAGATTTTTCTGGAATTTCCGTGGACTTCCTGGACTTTTGGGCCTTTCTGCAATACCTTTTTCCACCCCGTGCTTGGGACCCACAGAGCTTTCAGACCCAGCTTTGTGCGCCCCGATTCAAAGCGACACGGGCCCCACCTCACTCGGGAGATCAAGAAACATCCCCATTGATGCAACTTCTCTTTTGTGCCCGTTTTCCCCGCTCGTTTCCATCCCGTCGCCCCTTAATGACGCCCGCCTTAATGGAGGTCACAGCCCCCTGCCCACCCAGGGGGGAGGATTTTCTGCCAAGCAGGAGTTACTCACGACAATTTGCCAGCGTCCTCCAGTCAGAGACGGCGATTCCCTCCTCCTGGCAGTCATCTGCGTAGGCTTTGAGGGCTTGGCACAGCATGACGTGGAGCCCATCGTTCACGCAGAGGTCATAGACGCAGTTTTTCAGGTAGACGTCGGGGTTGATGGTGGCGTGACAGCGCTCGAAGGGCCCCGGGTGTCGGGTAATCAACCCGCACGACTCCTCCCCCTTGTACTTCATCCCCTCGTCCCTTCGGCAGCGTCCGCAGTCCCCGCTGCAGCTGTCCCAGCAACGACGGCTCTCGTTGGCCACCTTCCAGCTCAGGCCCAGCTCCACGGCGCCCTGCGCCAGGTTGCCCTCAGGCATGAGGGAATCGTCCTGGGGGTCGCCGTTGCCATTGCCGCACATCCCGCACACTTTGCCGGAGAGCGTACCGGGGAGTTTCACCACCACGTGGTCATCCCAGTCGTAGAGGACCTTCAGCTTGAAGTCAGTTTGAATCAGCACGGACTTGCCCTTCTGCTGCAGGCGGAGTTTCCCTTGGGCGAGGGAGATGGGGAGGCGGGAGCGATGGTTGTTCACCTGGAGGAGGAAAAAAAAAAAACCACCAAAAAAACCCAACCATGAAAAACAACCAAACGACATCAAACATGAGGCAAAAAAATAGACTTTTTTGAGCTTTGAGGTGTCTTCTTACAAGAGATGACCGTGTAGCAGCATCACCAACTCATGCACGGCTAATCATAGAATCATTTAAGTTCGAAAAGACCCTTAAGATCATAATTAAACACATTATTTAATGAAATACTGCAATATTGCTTTGGATTCGATAATTATTTTTCTTGCTTACCCTCACAATCCCATTCTCAGACCTGGCCACCACAATGGTAATGTCATAGACGCGGACGGTCACGGCGCCAACATAGGAGACTTCTGGGTTGCCCCTGTCTTCGTTTTTGGTCTCGACGCTGAAGATGGGCAGGGTGGGATCCGGATCGCAGGTTTTGGTCAAGGTGTAGCTGCACGTGCCCATGAAATCGAAGGCTTTCCCGTCAAAGGTTTGGTAGTGGGGATCGCCGGTGGCCCAGCAGGTCAAGACAGTGTCTTCGATGCACGTGGGTTGCCCGTCCACCACCTCGCATTTCTCCTTGCAAGACAGATCTCCGCAGGAAGGCAGAGAAGAAGCTGCAGAAAAAGGGGGGAAAAATAAAAACCCAACCCATGGAAGGCAACGAAAGGTGAAACCAGCCACGGAGAAGATCCGGCCGTTGGCAAGACGCAACCATGCCTTGACCCTACTTACTTGTGGCACAAAGACCAGCGAAACCGTAACCAAAGTAACTGGAGAAGCCAAAGATGAGGAGCCCAAAGGGTGCCCTCTCGTGCTCGGCGCTCTGGATTTCTTCCGGGTTGCTCATAGTGACGGCAGCCCAGGAGAAGTCTGTGCCGGGAATCGCTTGCCAGGCCATGGTCTTCTCCGTCTTCCGGTTGAGGGTGGTGGCGTTGGCGTCCGCGTTACGGGCAACGAGGACCATGTGGTTCACGTAACCGTGCAGGCCGATGACCCGGTAGGACGTGCAGTAGGTGGAGACGGGTGGGATGTTGAGTAGGAAGGGGTCTTGCTTAACCGAGCCGGGTGCACCGGTGAAGAAGAAAACCACCTGAATCGCAGCCGGAGAAGTCACGTAAAGAGGCGAATTTGGCCTAATCTCGACCTTGTGGACTTCCCCGGCCTTGACGTGCTCGGTGGTAGAGGAATCGCCCCTCTTGTAGGTGATGGGGGCTTTCTCGGCCGCCACGATGTAGGCGAAGTCGCTTTCCGTCTGCAAGGGGTTGGGGGGGACGACGTAGGTTTTGCCCCAGGCAGCGACGGGCAGAAGCTGCTCAACGACGTAGTCGCAGCCCATGCGGACCTTGGTGCAGGTGTGTCCGCTGAGGACGGCGACGGGGTTGTCCGCCTTGATCTTGGTGCCGGATAAATCGTCGGTGCTTTGCAGCTGGAAGCTGTGGTAGGGGTTCAAGAAGATGCGGAGAACGGACCCCGGGGAATAATTCTTCCCTCTGTAATAAAACTTGCCCTTGACTTTGATGGAAACGGTGGTCGAAGTCTTGCCGGCTGTCACAACAAACTCCTTCAAGCCTTCCGTCTTCTTATCCTCCGGCGTCACCACGTAATATTCGTTGCCCAACTTCTCGACGGGCAAAACGGTGGTGGCCCCTATGGTGTAACTCTTGTAGTTGACGGAGACGACGGAGATCTCCTCGGTGGCCTCAATCAAGATGGCCTTATTCAAAACCTGGGTGCCCACGAGCTCCGCGTTGCCCGGGACGCGGAGGGAAACGGTCTCGTCTTTCCCAAGGGTGAAGCCTTGGGTGAAGGTGTCACCGCTCATCGTCACCGTCACCTTGGTGGCGTTGGTGTAAGCCATGAAGAGGAGCTGGATGTCAGCGTAGGTGGCTCCATTGTCGTTCTGCAGGAAGACGGTGAAGAATTCCTTGCCACGGAAAGTCGCGGTGGAAAGACCTGGAAAAAGCAGGGAAAAAGAGGGGGTTTTTTGTGGGTTTTTTTTTTTTGGTTTGGCATTTTTTTTTTTTTTGACAATTACAGTCGAAATTTCTGCCAAAAAAAACCCCCTAAAAAATAGCCCAAATCAAGACATAAAACTGTTGGTTTTTTTTTTTTTTTTTTTTTGGAGGGGGCCAGAAACTTGCAATAGGAAGTTCTGGGGGGGGGGGGGGGGGGGGGGGGGGGGGAACACCAACCCAAAACAACGCAAGAAATTCGGGTTTTGGGGAAAGAAACTGACATAGAACGTTCTGAAAAAAATAAAAATAAAAAATATGATAAAAAATTATCAATTCCCCCCCCCCCACCTCCTCCCACTGCAGAAATGCAGGGTAGAGAAAGTTCCGAAAAAAAACAAGGAAGGACGTTTTGCAGCGGAAATTGCAACGGAAGGTCGTGAAAAAACGAGAAATTAGGGGATAAGGGGTGGTTTTTGGTGTTGTTTTCTTGCCGCAACATAAGAAAGTCTCGAAAAATAAAAATGGGGAATAAAAGCTTTTTGTTGCAGGAACTGCAATAAAAACTGGGATTTGGGCTTTTTTTTCGTTTGTGGTTCCCCCCCCCCCTCCCTTTTTTCTTAAAGAACGTCATAAATGGGTTTTATTGCAGAAATCGTAATGAAAAAAGCCCAGAAAGCAAAAAAAAAAAAAAATCAGGAATAAGGGCATTTGGCAGGAGAAACCTGCAGAAAGTTCTGAGGGGATAAAAAAAAAGGGGAGGAAAAGGGTTTGTTTTTTTTTTTTTGGCTGCAGAAATTGCAGTAAAAAGTCCCGGAAAAAAAAAAATCCATTGGAAAGAAATATTTTTTTTTTTTTCCTGCAGAAACTTGCAGTAAAAAAGTCTTTAAAAAAAAATAAAATAAATCAGCGTTAAGGCTTGTTTTGCTGAGGGAAAGAAAAAGAAGGGTCTTTCGCTGGAAAAATTACGGGGGATTCGGGCTTTTTTCCCGACAGGAATATGGGTATTAAGAGGTTTTCGGTGAACGCGAAACAGGTTTTAGGTGCTTTTCGATGAAAAATTCCTAGGGGTGGGGGGTGGAAGCGCTTTCTTTAAAAAAACTACCAAATAAAACCAATTAAAAAAAGAAAAGGTAATAAGGATTTTTAAAAAAAAATAATTTTTTTTTTTTTAATTAAAGAAAAACCAAACACGGGTTTGTGACTGTTTCCTTAAAAAAAATTAAATTAAGGTGGTTTTTTTTGTCCTTAAGATATACAGGTAATAAGGGTTTTTTGTTTTTTTTTTTTTTTTTGGTTTTTTTTCCAATAAAGACAGGAATTAAAGATATTGGGATTTGTTTTTCCGGGGGGGGGGGGGGGGGGGGGGGGGGAACCCCAAATGCCACAAACCAAACCCAGAAACTGGGACTTTTTAAGGCGATTAAAAAAAAATAGGAGGGACTAAGGGCTTTTTTTTTTTCCCTGGAAAAAAAAAAAAAAACAACAACAAACAAAAACCAACCCCAAAACAAGGTAAAAAGAGTTTTTTGGTTTTTTTTTTTTGGTCTTACTAAGGTAAAAAAACCCCACAAACTGAAGAGGTAAAACGGGCTCTTTAATAATGTTAATAACAAAAACGATACAAAATAATAAATAATAATAATAAAAATAACAATAATAATAACAACAATAATAATAATAAATATTCCCCCAAACTCAGGGAATAACGGCATTTTGTGAAGCCAAATGACCACCAAAAAGGGAAAGACGGCTTTTTTTTGGGGGTGGGGGAGGAAAAAAAAATAAAAATAAAAAGGGAAATTAGGGCTTCTGCTGGAAAACAAACAATCAAAAAACCCCAATAATAATAATAATAAAAAAAAACCAAATAAAAAAAAAAACAAACAAACAAAGCGGGGAGATAAGGGGCTGTTTGCTAAAAAAAAAAAAACAAACCAGAAAAAACCCCCCAAACCCCCAAAACACGCAAAACCACCACCAAAAAACAGGTGATAAGGTTTTTTTTTTTAACAAAAAGAAAAAAAAAAACAAACGGGTAAAAAGGGCTTTTTTTTTTTTTTTGGTAAAACCAGGAAGGGTGGGGGTTTTTATTTTGTTTGGTTTGGTTTTTTTTTTTAATTTTCCTTTAAAAAATCAGGGCACTTTGGGGGAAAATGGGGACTAATGAGGTTTGGCGGGAAATAAAAAGGGGTGATAAAGGCTCTTTTTTTTCCCCGAAAGGAAAAAAAAAAAAAAAAAAAGAGGTTTTTTTTCGGAAAGAAAAGTAGCTCATAAGGGTTGGGGTTTTTTTTTTTTTTTTTCGGCTGAAAAAGAGCGGGGGGGGTTGTGAAAAAATAGGATTTTGTTTTTTTTTTTTTTTTCCCCTAAAAGGAAGGCGATAAGGGCTTTTTCCTGCAAGAAATTGTGATAATGGATTTTTTTTTTAGATTTTTTTTTTTCCCCCAGATTAAAAAAAGAAGGTAATGACGACTTTTTGGTGAAAAAGAAATCAAGACCTTTTTTTACGGGGGGGGGGGGGGAACCCCAAACCAGGTAAATACAGCATCTTTTTTTTTTTTTTCCCCTTAAAATAAAAACCAATAAAAGGGATTTTTTCCCTCAAAAAGGAGAGGCAATAAGGGGTTTGTTTTGGTTTTTTTTTTCCTCCTCTAAAACAAAGCCCCAGTTTAAAAAGGCGCTTCCCCCCCCGCCCCGGGAAAAAAAAATACGCCAAACGGGTAAAAAGAATGATTTTTTTTGCACACACACCCCCCCAAAAAAAAACCCAAAAATACCGCAAATAAACAGGGGAAGAAGTGCTTTTTTTTCTTTGGGAAAAAAAAAAAAGCAGGCGATAAGGATTTTTTTGATGAAAAATAAGCGAATCGGGGGATGAGAGATTTATTTTTTTTTGGGGGGGGGGAAGGGCAAAGAGGTAATAAAATATTTTTGCGCGGGGGAAAAAATAGGGGACGAGGGAAGTTTTTAGGAAAAAAAAAACAAACCAACAACAACAAAACAACCCCCAAACCCAAACAAACAGGGAATAAGGACTTTTGGTGTGGAAACCCGCAGGAAAAAGCCCGAAAATAATGCCAATATTTGGGAAATCAAGTGGTGTTTTTTTTTTTTGGGGGGGGGGGGGGAATGGGGTTGGGGTGTCACTCACCACAGAAAAGAGCCAACCAGGCTGGGAACCGCCACGTCCTGCCCATCGCTGGGGGTGGAGGGGGGGGGGGAAAAAAAGCCAAAAAATATGAAAATACACTTTTTTTTTTTTTTTTTTTTTGGCGGGGGGCGGGGGAGGGGGGGAGGGGAAAAAGCCACGCGAGGACGAGCAGGAGCCCAGAGGGGGCCCCAGGTGTCTCCAGCGTCCCCCTTTCTTGACCCCAAAATGAACCTAAAAAGCCTTTTTTTCTACCCCGCGGAAACCTCTCTCGCCACCCGGTTTTGGGTTGGGATTGAGTTTCGCTTGACGCCCCCCCCCCCCGCCCCCCAAAACACACCCCCCCCTCCCCCTCCATGACACCCCAATTGTCCCCTCGCCACCGCCTCCAACCCAACGATCCCTCAAACCCCCTCCAGATGCCACCTCGAAGGCTCCCCACCCTTACTGCCGTCAAAACCCTGCCGAGGGTCAAAAAAAACCCCAAAATTATCCAAATTCAGGTGAAAAAAGGGGTCAAATACCGGGGACGACCCCCCCCACACACAACACCCACCCCCACCCTCGGGTGTGTTCTCAGAGCTGCTGATCCCTCGCTTGTCACTCAACGCCTGTCGGGTCTGACACCCAAACGGTTCACCCCCAACGAGGGTTTATGACCCAGGAACCGCGAAAAAAACCCCCAAAAAACCACCTGACTCAAAGGGGTGGTGGGGAAAAAGAAAAAAAAAAAGCCCCTTTTTTATAGTTTTTGGGTCAATTTAACCCACCTGGGGCTCCCGCTCTGGGGGTTGGAGGCATCTCAGACACCTGTTTTGGCTCAGATGGGGCCACAGGTGCCCGAAAGAATTGGGGGTGGGGGTGGGGGTGGGGGAGGGGGTGGAAAAAGCAAGGGGGGGTGGGAAAACGCAAAGTAAGACCCACCCCCCCCCCCCCCCCCCCTCCCCCCAGACCCCCACCGCTTACCGGGGGGGGTGGTGTGTGTTTCTTTCAGCCTCAGGCGTCTGGCTTTGCTCCCCCCAAAGCCCCATGGAAGCGTGAGGGTGGGTGGAAAAAAAAAATAAAAATAAAAAAAGCCCTAAAGTCTCGGTCCCCAAAAACCTCCGTTTTTATAACCCGATGGGGCTTTATCTGGGTTTTCCGGAGAATCTCCTCGCAGAACCCCCAACCCCCCCGGGAGAAGGAATTGGCTCGAAAAGGGCCGATTTCGGCTGATTCGGCAGGATCTCGTGATGGATGGGGTAGAGGCTGCTGAGTCCTGGCACGGCTCGAGGAGGTCGGGTTGTGACACTGTCCCGTGTGTCCCCCCCCCAGCCCCCCGCCTCCCGGCTTCCAGAGAACTGGAGTTTCTGGAGAAGACGGGGAAGCCAGGACGTGAAAAAGTGCAGCTGGTTTTCCTTCACCTGCCACGATTTCCCAGCAAAAAGGCTGCTGAGGACGTTGCGATGGGTGCAGGGTCCACAGGAGATGTTGGGATGGGTGCAGGGTCCACGGGGGACGTTGCGATGGCTGCAGGGTCCACAGGGGACGTTGTGGTGGGTGCAGGGTCCACAGGAGATGTTGCGATGGGTGCAGGACCCACAGGGGACGTTGTGGTGGGTGCAGGGTCCACAGGAGATGTTGCGATGGGTGCAGGGTCCACAGGGGACGTTGTGATGGTGCAGGGTCCACAGGGGGACGTTGTGGTGGGTGCAGGGTCCACAGGGGACATTGTGATGGGTGCAGGATCCACAGGAGATGTTGCGATGGGTGCAGGACCCATAGGGGACGTTGTGGTGGGTGCAGGGTCCATAGGAGATGTTGTGATGGGTGCAGGATCCACAGGGGACGTTGCGATGGGTGCGAGATTCGTAGGAGATATTGTGATGGGTGCAGGGTCCACAGGGGACATTGTGGTGGGTGCAGAGTCCACAGGGGACGTTGTGATGGGTGCAGGGTTCACAGGGGACATTGTGATGGGTGCAGGATATATTGGAGATGTGACAATGGGTGCGGGATCCATAAAGGATGTTGTGATGGGTGCTGGACCCACAGGGGGTTGTTGCGATGGCTGGAGGATCCACAGGAGACATTCCGATGGCTTTGAGAGCCACAGGGGGTGTTGTGACGAGTGTAGCACCCACAGGGGACGTCGCGATGGGTGTCATAAAGTCCTCTCTGCATCCTGCACCCGTTGTGATGTGTCCTGTGGATCCCACACCCCATTGCCACATCTCCCGTTGGTCGTGCACCCATCACAATGTCCTCTGTGGATCCAGCACCCACCACAACGTCCTCTGTGGATCCTGCACCCATCATAACGTCCCCTGTGGATCTCACACCCATCACAATGTCTCCTATGGATCACACCCATCACAACGTCCCCTGTGGACCCTGCACCCATCACAACGTCCTCAGCAGCCTTTTTGCCGGGAAACCAGCTGCACTTTTTCACGTCCTGGCTTCCCCGTCTTCACCAGAACCTCCAGTTCTCTGGAAGCCAGGAGGCGGGGGGTGGTGGGGGACACACAGACAGTGTCACAACCCGACCTCCTCGAGCCGTGCCAGGACTCAGCAGCCTCTACCCCATCCATCACGAGATCCTGTCGAATCAGCCGAAATCGGCCCTTTTCAGAGCCAATTCCTTCTCCTGCTGGTCCCGGGGGAGGTCCGCGAGAAGATTCTCCGGAAAACACAGATAAGTCTCTTGAACCCATCACAGGAGACATTGTGATGGGTGGAAGACCCACAGGGGACATTGCGATGGGGGTGAGACCCATAGGAGACATTGCGGTGCGTGCAGGATCCACAGGGGAAGTTGCGATGGGTGTGAGATCCACAGGGGAAGTTGTGATGGGTGTGAGATCCACAGGGGATGTTGTGATGGGTGGCAGGGTCCACAGGGGGACGTTGTGATGGGTGTGAGATCCACAGGGGATGTTGTGATGGGTGCAGGGTCCACAGGGGACGTTGTGATGGGTGTGAGATCCACAGGGGATGTTGTGATGGGTGCAGGGTCCACAGGGGGACGTTGTGATGGGTGTGAGATCCACAGGGGATGTTGTGGTGGGTGCAGGATCCACAGGGGATGTTGTGATGGGTGCAGGTCCACAGGGGACGTTGTGATGGGTGCAGGGTCCACAGGAGACATTGTGATGGGTGCAGGATCCACAGGGGACGTTTGTGATGGGTGTGAGATCCACAAGGGACGTTGCAATGGGTGCAGGGTCCACAGGGGACCTTGTGATGGGTGTGAGATCCGTAGGAGACATTGTGATGGGTGCAGGGTCCACAGGGGACATTGTGTTAGGTGCAGGATCCACAGAAGATGTTGTGATGGGTGCAGGGTCCACAGGAGATGTTGTGATGGGTGCAGGGTCCACAGGGGACCTTGTGATGGGTGTGAGATCCGTAGGAGACATTGTGATGGGTGCAGGATCCACAGAGGACGTTACGATGGGTGGAGGATCGACAGGGGACATTGTGGTGGGTGCACGACCAACGGGAGATGTGGCAATGGGTGTGGGATCCACAGGACACATCGCAACGGATGCAGGATGCAGAGAGGACTTTGCGACACCCATCGCGACGTCCCCTGTGGGTGCTACACCCGTCACAACGCCCCCTGTGGCTCTCAAAGCCATCGGAATGTCTCCTGTGGATCCTGCACCCATTGCAACGTCTCCTGTGGTCCAGCCCCCATCACAACATCTTTTATGGATCCTGCACCCACCACAACGTCCCCTGTGGATCCCGCACCCATTGTCACATCTCCAATTTGTCCTACACTCATCACAACATCCCCTGTGGATCCAGCACCCACCACAATGTCCCCTGTGGACCCTGCACCCACCACAACATCCCCTGTGGACCCTGCACCCATCACAATGTCCCCCGTGGACCCTGCACCCATCCCAACATCTCCTGTGGACCCTGCACCCATCGCAACGTCCTCAGCAGCCTTTTTGCTGGGAAATCGTGGCAGGTGAAGGAAACCAGCTGCCACTTTTTCACGTCCTGGCTTCCCCGTCTTCACCAGAAACTCCAGTTCTCTGGAAGCCGGGAGGCGGGGGGTGGTGGGGGACACACAGACAGTGTCACAACCCGACCTCCTCGAGCCGTGCCAGGACTCAGCAGCCTCTATTCCATCTATCACGAGATCCTGCCGAATCAGCCGAACTCGGCCCCTTTTCAGAGCCAATTCCTTCTCCTGCTGGTCCCGGGGGGGAGGTCCGCGAGGAGATTCTCCAGAAAACACAGATAAGTCTCTTGAACCCATCACAGGAGACATTGTGATGAGTGCAAGACCCACAGGGAACGTTGCGATGGGTGTGAGATCCATAGAAGACACTGTGATGGGAGCAGCGTCCACAGGGGACGTTGCGATGGGTGTGAGATCCACAAGGGACGTTGTGATGGGTGCAGGGTCCACAGGGGATGTTGAGATGGGTGCAGGGTCCACAGGGGACATTGTGGTGGGTGTGAGATCCATAGAAGACACTGTGATAGGTGCAGGGTCCACAGGGGACGTTGCGATGGGTGTGAGATCCACAGGGGACGTTGTGATGGGTGCAGGGTCCACAAGGGACGTTGCGATGGGTGTGGGATTCATAGAAGACACTGTGATAGGTGCAGGGTCCACAGGGGACGTTGCGATGGGTGTGAGATCCATAGGAGACATTGTGATGGGTGCAGGGTCCACAGGGGACGTTGCGATGGGTGCAGGGTCCACAGGAGATGTTGCGATGGGTGCTGGATCCACAGGAGACATTGTGATGGGTGCAGCATCTACAGGGGACGTCGTGATGGTGCCGGGCCCACAGAGGACATTGTGATGGCTGAAGGACCCCCAGGGGACATCGCGATGGGTGTAGGACCCTCTTCCCTCCCTAC